>NC_084659.1:12204023-12246968 GCF_019802595.1 Syngnathoides biaculeatus | reverse complement strand
CCAAAGTTTTTGTCATAAACTGCATGAATTCAGGGTTTTGATCATTTCAATGGGGAAAAAAAACTCCCCTCAAAAATGGGGAGAAAATTTGCCCACATCCTCCTCCTGACTTGTAAGACAAATACTGTGCAAGCTTTGTTTGCACGAATTCACCATTCGGGCATGTCTGTGACTTGCAGTGGTTTGCCAACGATACAAAGGACCGGCCGTAGTTTTGAGCTTAAACCTCTACTGAAGCTGTGTTGTCCACTGGCTCTGTGTCGTAACGGTAGCGTGTCTGACTCCAGATCAGAAGATTGTTTGTTCAAATCACATCAGGGTCATTTCTTCGGCATTCTGAATAGATATCAAAGGTTCTGCTTAAATTCTCATCCCCTTCCACAGGAAAAGACATATCACGGGTTTGGAGTTGACTCCTCGAGCATTTGTATGACTTCTGCTTTTGGCAGGAAGGTTCATGTTGGGTCCTGAGGTGGACAGTCGAAGTTATTGGGAGAAAATCCAAATGTCCACTTGTCTCCATTTGTCATCTTCAAATTTCACCATTGAGGTTTTGTATTCATGTAACAGTCCTCAACATTCACATTTCACAACTGGAACGAATGATGAATATGGAAATTGTTACAAAACTAACAGGGAGCAGGAAGACATGGGGGTAAAGCTCAGTGGTTTAGGCATTTGACTGCAGATCAAGAGGTCTCCAGTTTCACCTCTGGATACCCCTGCCCTTTTGTTCAGAGACCTGCAGGAATTAAGGGGTTGTGATCATCTCATGGGAAAAAAGCCTCCCCCTCAAAGATGGAAGGACAATTCCCCACTCGTGACTTGAAGGAAAAATACAGTGCAAAGCTTTTTTGACACTGATTCACTGGTCGGGCAATGTCAGAGACATGTCTTGATTGCCAATTATATCCCCTACTATTGAGTTTATTTAATGGTTGTGATGCTGTTGTGCTCTAATAGAACACGATTTGAAGCGCATTTTTTTTATTTGATCTCTGTCTTATTCTTTTTTGTTTTCTTTTCACGTCATTGTGTTTTAAAAATGTCCATTGTAGAGGGAAAATGCCATTGAATTGTTGGAAAGATCTGAGAAACACAGAAGTAGGGGTGCGTGCTTTTATTTTGAAGCCACACTTATCGTATGTAGCAGGAAGAAATACTTCCTCTTGTTTGTGAGATTCCTGGTGGAAGGGACACATTTTGTTCTCCTCCACTTGTTTTCATTGTTTTGTTGTAGAATGTGAATATCAGTTAGTTTAAAACGTTTGCAAAGCGGGTGTCGTCACGGAGCCACGGTGTTCCATGTGTTTCATTAATTTCAAACATAAACTCGCGAGCTGGAGAAGTGGAGACGTCGAGGTCCGTGTGCATCATTAGTAGGTGGCCATGTGTTTTGTGTGGTGTGAATGAATATCAGCAGAAGCCGCGTGGTGACCATGTTCCTGATGTTGATGAGTTTTGAGAGTAAATCTGAAGAGAAATCTATGAATATCTGTGAATATGTCTCCTTTATAATACAGCAATGTGAGTTAATGCAAGTTTTTTCCCATTCTTTTCATCTGTTGCAATGTAAATCAGATGTTATTTGCTTTTGTGATGTATTTCCTCTTGTTTGTGAGACTCCAGAGTGGAAGCTTTTTGAGAGTAATGGTGAAGAGAAATATGTTAACATCTCTGAATCTGTCTCTTTTATAATACAGGGCGAAGATTAAACCTGGTTGAGACCAGCCAATGTGCGTGTCGTCTCATGATCTCAAAAAAAAAAAAATAAAAACGCAGAAACCAGACATACACAGGCATGGGGAGAACATGAGACTCTCTAAAAAGTGAGTGCTGTGACTGGAAACTGTGGACCTCAGAAACGTGAGTTCAATGATTTTAACAATTGCGGTAACCGTTCTGCCCTCACCTCTCCTTTGGCTTGCCTGGTCTTGTGCAATAACGATTCTCATTGTTTTCCTCCTGTTACAAGATCCCCCAGAAAAAAAAAAAAAAAAAAAAATTCAGAGCCCCGCCAGAGTACACCTCAATGTAACATTGTGTATAGAACATAATGTAATCCTAATAAAACATTAAGGAAGCAACAAAGAAATGAAATGTTGCTCAATTTACAATAAATAATACTGCCAGAGGGCAAACATGCAGTAAAGGGCAGGTGCGTTTACACAATTAAATCAAAACCAGACAAGAAAGAAAGTCACTGATGGTGTCGTGGTACGCACACCCGACTTTGGTGTGGGCAGCGTAGGTTTGATTCCTGCTCAGTGACGGTGTCAATTATGTCCCCTGTGACTGACTGGCTACCAGCTCACAGTGTGTACTGTCTTTTGTGTGGTGTTAGCTGGGATGGGCTCCAGCACTCCTGTGACCGTTGTGGGGATAAGTGGCGAAGAAAATGGATGGATCATTCATACACATATTTGGGAGAGCAAAACCGGAACTCCTTTTATTTTCACACATCCACACTTTTTCACCCCATTCAGAGTGAGAGCATCCACAAATCCTGACTAGATCCACTATGAAGAATAAACCCACAGTGCATTGCACATTTCACATGCCAGTAAAGTGTATCCCTTTCCCGGCCAACAGAAGCCAATATTCTCCCCGGGGGCCCAGCGGTTCAGAACCACAAACGAAAAAGAGTTGGCTTGATCTCTGCGTGGGTTTTGTCCGACCATTCTGGTTTCCTTCCATGCCATGAAACATCAATGGTAGATTAATTTTTTTGTATTTTTTTTCTTAATTTAAAATTAAGAGTTATCATCATCATCTTCCTTTTTTCCCTTTTTAAGTAGTCGCTGATTTATTAATTAAAGATCAAAAAACTTCAACCGGGAATGAAAGGAGATGTAAATGAGTGCTCAGTGCTGTACATGAATGGCTTTAACTCTGAAACCCGGATATTAAAGATTATCTAGAAAAAATTCAAACTAAGTTCCTTAAACGCTGAAATGAAATGGCACAATTTTCAAATGATCCTACTTTGCCTGACGATGGCAGTTGGGGCTCGCAGGTATGGGACTTGGGGGTGAAGTACAAGTCTGCAGCCGACTCTCTCACAGTGCACGAGGACCAGGAAAACTCGAAACGGGAGGGAAAAGCAATTGAGTGTCCAGGCAGCTTTTTGCCACTAAGATTTTGTTGTTTTTTGTGTCTCAACACTAATTCCTCTTGATTGTTGTTTTGATTTCTGTTTTTCGCCTGACTTTAAATTTCCAAGAAAGTCAGACCTCAAAACTTGTTCTTCTGAATGAGAATTAATGATTCTTTTCTGAAATAGAGTTTCCCTGTATTTTTTTTTGCAGTCACAACAAAGTTTTTCCAGTACAGCAGTTATCCTGTGCTTCCTTCCTGTTTACCTTCCTCCAATCAATGTTTTTTTGTTCCTCCTTCCCTTCCTTGTTCCAATGTTTTTTTTTTCCTTCTTAACTTTGTCACATGATTTATCATTGTTTTTCTTCCTCAATTCATTCTTTTGCTCTCCTCCCACCTTGTTTCCTTCCTTCCTCATTTTTTGTGTTCCCGCCTTCTTTTCTTCCTTCTGAAACAGCTCTCTTGCGAGCAAGCAACGAAACACTGCATGTTTCCACCCGGTCTCGAACCAGGGTCCTTTTGCGTGTAAGGCCAACGTGATAACCACTACACTATGGAAACAACTGCACTGGGCGTTGAACTCACTGACTGATGTTATATCTCGGTGTCCACTTTCACGCTGTCATAAAAACACCTGACTTTTGTTTATGTCACCATATTGCCAGTCAAACAAAGCATTGTTCAATGCTAAGTCCGTTGAGACGAAACAAAAATACGTCTTATAGCATGTCACCCAGAGTTTGTCCGATCCCGTTGAACATTAAGGTGGTGATAATAAATGAAGGAACATGGAAACATTAGAGACACTTAGCATAGAGAATCCATATTTAATGCTGAAATCGATGTTCATGAATCTACAGAATTGTCAATCTTGATCATCACTTAATGAAACAAGAGAATTTAAGAATTTGCCTGTCACGACCCGGAGACGAACTTAGCCTGTGCCAATGAAAGCACCGCATCCTCGACGATCTGACGAGGCCTTCCCAAAATGGGGCAGTCCTGGATCATGAAATCTTCTCACTGCAGCCAACAACTTTATACAGACAACTTTTGTGGCAGTTTCCACAAATCTGTGATCGCGGAGTGGTTAGTTCTCTGTTTTGTTGCCACGCAATCCTTGTTCAATTCCGGATTACAGCAGGTATGAAGCCCCTCAGTCGCCTTTTTTGATGGGTGTGGGACAGTGAAAATTGTATACATGGGTTTGCAGAAGGTGTGGCTTTTACATAGGGTTAGTGGTGCAATGGATAAAGCGCATGACCGTGGATCAGAAGATTGTAGGTTCATCTCCTGGCTACCTCGGTTTGTTTTTTGCATGTGCTATCAAAACCAGTTCAGAATGATGTTTTAGGTATGTTCGCCTTAAATGTCTTCTTTGAAGGTTAAATCACAAATATATGTATATATTTTTTCTTGATACCATATATATATTATAAACCACATCTGCCATTTTAAAGTAATTATATAGCAGAGATGGATTAACAGGGGAAGAAACGTGCTCAGTTTTGCGTGACTGGCAAGAATTCCAAACTGTGCCAATTACTTTAAATCGGCATGTTTTGCAACAGCATTAGATACAAAAGTGTCGTGAGCCAGAGGCTGAAACCAGATGCGGTGCCAACTATTTTTTCCTACGGCCATTGGGCAGAACTAAATCTCGCTGCTGCAATGATGCAGCAGTGAAGTAGTAGGGGAAAAAAACACATAGTCCTTTTCAGTACTCTCATCTATATGACAAGTCAACAGATTTTGTGTGCGGCGTGTTATATAACTATTTTAACAAGGGGAGAACTCTATATAGGAAGGTTGTGCCATGTCACTAAAACATATAGGCGTACATAATGCTCAAAAAATACTCGCACAGCCGGAATGGCATGATTTTAAGCCATGACTGCATAAAAAGACACTCCTTTGAAATACCGTCACTTGGAGCCAGTGGCCAATCTGTCTGTTTTCCAGCTGCTATTTGGCTCCTATTCTTCATCACAATCAGTTTTGGACAACTCTGTCTTTGCCCTTTACGCACTGTCGTTATGAGTCCATATAGGTGATATTTGTATAACATCTGAGAGGTTGTACCGGAACAATCAGACCGTTGTGTCCCTTTAGAGATATCACGCGACCGGCAACGATGGACAACAGTTTGCTGACAAGAAAGAGACAAAAAAGTAGCTGTGTCCACCTGGTTTCCAACCAAGATCTTTCGCATGTGAGGCCAACACGATAACCACTATGGCAACTGCTACTGCACTTATGACCATAGACAAACGAGGACTAATTGACAAAGATAGATAAAAATGATAATCATGACCGAGTACAAAAGAAACAGCATCAAAACTCCGATCGACACATCCAGGAGAAACAAGTCATCAGGTTTTCATGAAGACACTTGGAAAGAGAAGAATCATCTTTTTTGTCATGAACATGCATGCATGTGCACAAAACTTCTTCTGCAAGTCTTCTGCATTTAAATCATCAAAGTGAACACGCACACACACACGAAAAACACTGCAGCAGGTGACGACAGAAGCAAGCAGGGAGCAGTTCAGGGGATCGATGTCTTGCTCAAGGACACCACAGCCGTGAGTTTGGGTGATGGATTGGCTGTGGTCTTGATCCGAGGTCCCCATGATGCCAGGTGGTTCTATGATTCTAAAAACATTGTCAAGTGCTACCTCTTATGGCTCGTTGTTCTAGGGGTATGTTTCTCGCTTTGGGTGTGAGAGGTCCCGGGTTCAAACCCCGGACGAGCCTGTATAAAAGGTCTTCCTTGACAATTTCTAGTTGTTGCATGGTCTATACGTTCATGCAACCCCCCGCCACTGGTCGAACACGTCAAACAGAGTTCTTAAAAAGTACAATTTGGGGAAGGGAAAAAAAAAAAAATTCCTGCCACTCCTGCATGTATAATCTCTACATTGAAACCAACTCCTCACAAAAGCATCAAATCTCCACGGTCTATATAATGGCACTGTTATTGTTGTCATCAACACCACGCTCCTCCCGACACATCGACTTCCGCCTGTGTGCATTCTGGCTTGAACGTTGTTATTTTTGTTTTGTTTGCTCAATGGCGGGAGGTGTAATAGCTCGGCGCATCATCGACTCGCTGTTACACTTGCTTTGTTGGCTCAGAGCACACAACACTTCCTGGTTACTATTTATGGCGATCCTCGCGTGCAGAGCCCCCTGCTGCCGCCGTCGGTCGTTGTGAGAGGCTGACAGCTTGAAAAGTAAAATTTGGGGGAAAAATGTCTGGCCATGCTTGCTGTAAAATCTCTATATCGAAACCAACTCCTCAGAAAAGCATCAAATCGCCGTGGTCCATATAATAGGACTGTTATTGTTTGTCCTTAGGGCCACGCCCCCTCTATAACACGTCACGTATTGGATGTGTGTATTTGGACTCAAGCGCACAGGCTTGAACATTGTCCATCGTGCTATTTTTGTTTTGTTTGTAATTAATTTTTCACAAAAATCGGCTACAAAATGCCAGCTAGTGGACGGTCCCTGTTCGGTGAAATGTATCAGTTAGCAATGGGGGGACAGAACAGGAAACACTGCAGGTGTGGCAAACATTGATTGGCTGTCAGTTTTCCAGCCAGGCTCATTGGAATGTCTGAGCGAGAGAGGAATTTCGATAATACTTTTCCAATTTAGAGATGTTTCTCAGGGAAATCTGCGGATAATAGCATTAAAAGAAATACTGAACCCTCATCTACTAACTTTTAATGTGTGCTCCCATTCCTAATAGTTTCGACAAAGTCTTCCTTTAAGTCCCTCCTATTCAGGACATTAACAAGCGTTGATGGCATTTTCCAAAGTTGACAAACACATTCCACAAGCTTCCATGATGGTGCATCTCAATAAATGATAAATAAATTCCCGGGAAATCATTGTAAGAGTCTCCTCGTTAGTATAGTGGACAGTATCTCTGCCTGTCACGCGAAAGACTGGGGTTCGATTCCCTGACAGGGAGATAGTTAATAATATCCTTTGCTTCTCGTCAGGCTCTTCTTTGCGGAAAGGCAAGCGAGCAGCTTTGTTACCAAACAGGGACCCACGTGGATCAAAAGAATATCACAACACCACTTCTACAGAACTGAAATTGTTGCTCATGTGTCGTTTGTTAGTAGGACCAGCAAATTGCTTCACTCGCCGAATTTGCGTCCGGGACAACAGTCGCCTGAAAGTGCAAAATGTAACAAATTGCAAAACATTTTAACCTTCCAGAAAACATAAAGCAAACAAGAAAATAATTAAAATTACAAGAACAACACGAAGAAAGCTAGCTGAGGTATTTCTACATTCCTGTGTTTGGTGGGTGACAGAGGAGATGACGCGGCCCTCCAAGGCTGTAAAGCTTTTTGGGATGAGAGTAGCTCAAGGCACAAAGTGGCTCTTTGGTCTAGAGTTAAGATTCTCGCTTTGGATGTGAGAAGTCCTGGGTTCAACTCCCGGACGATCCCTGCTATGCAGTCTGTCGTGGCTCAGTGTGCTCTAAAATCTCACCTTGCTGTCTTTCTCAAGGTAGCCTGTGTAGTAAGTAAAGGGTCCATTTTTGTTTAGGGTGTCATCCAAATGATCATTGAGTTCTGTGATTATGTGCTTCATTGTTGGTGATGACTTGTGAAGTCATCCGCTCTTTTGTGTTGGTTGTTGTTCTTGGGGAACACTTCTTAAGGAGAGCAGGACTGAAAGAGGTCCTGGGTTGAAATTCCCGACAAGCTCCCTTTGGAAATGTCAACGGCCAGGAATCCTTTGCCACGATCAAACAGTGGCCAGCATGACAAGTGATCATCTTTTTCATTTCTGTGGGCCTTGTTCTTGTGGTATGCTTTTCAATTACTTGTGACCTTGAGAACTACAGTTTTCAAGTCCCAGAAAAAACCTTTTGCCCAAATTTCCATGAGCTGATCAGGGTTTCGTCAGCTTCACCTTTTTGTTTACTACAAAAGGTCAAGGCTTCTTTACCGTCTAGTTCAATCAATCATTTCATATAGACACAAAATTATTGGGAAACAAGGCATGCATAACTTTGTGTATTTCGGGACCAGTACTAATTTATAACTTTTGCCCACTGGAGCCTTTTTGAATAGAGCTCGTGCACGTGACGTAACAATTTGCATGGCGCCAAATTGCCAGTCAAATCAAGCTGCGCTGCCAATTTTTCTCAATTGGTATTGTTATTACTTTTGATCCCAAAAATTAACATTTAATAAAAGCTTCTTGACCACTACGATTCTCACTGGCAAACTTGTTTGTGAGCCCATTACTTGAAGAATTTCAAACTGGGGAGAAAAATAGATTCTCAACAGTGTGTTTTCTCATGAGTCATTTGCTCTTACTCGCTAAAGTTTTCCCACACAGAACATTTCCATTGATTTTTATCAGTATGACATCACATTTGGACTTTTTAATCATATCATCATCAGAGTGAGGACAAAGTGACCCAATCTCATCTCTATCTGATCGTGGAGTGAAGAGGCCGTCTGCTTGTGATCATCCACAGTGCCCAAATTTGAAATTTTTCACTTTGGCCTTGTCGCTTGGGTCATTTCTTGTTTTGTTTTTTCCAGAATTTTTGTTTTGAGGGATTCCAATAGATAAAATATATTTGAATTCTTTTTAATGGGGAAAATGGATTTGACGTATAAGCAAATGGAGCCAGCCTCACTGTTGGATGTACATTTTATTCACAATCACAAATACATTTTACCACCAAAAGTAAGATTCCTCCCAATCTGTTTTAAACAATCATTCACTGAATTGATATTGACACCACTAAAGCATTGGGCAAAAAGCATGCATGCTCAAGAAAATTTATATTATTAGGACATTTTGTATCAACAAAGTCAAAAAAAAAAAGCATTGGTATAGCTGGTCTGGGAAAAGCAATGTACCATATTATGAAATGGGAGTAATTGGTCATTTTATACATCATTGCTCTCAGATAGAACCTCCTCACCTTCAAAATTAAAACTTTTCAAGAAATTAAATGAAAAAAACACCTTCTTAAGCTCAGCTTTCTAAACACCTCTTTGTAAAAGTTGGTAGTGTTTCATATATTGTTGCATCGCATGAACAACAGCCCATACCCCGAAATGTTGTTGCCTCATACATTTACTGTGCTTTTTTGTTTCAAGCAAATTTATGGAATGGGATGAGCAGAATGTCATCCTAAAAATGACACAAACACTGCAGGGTAAGGATCCCATCCTTGCAAGCCTCACGCAAGAAAGGTTGTCACCGGTCATCAACAAAATATATGCAGACATTTCCACTCAAGGCAGCTTCATACTCTGAAAAGGAGCCTGGGAACACCCTGAACTGGTTGCCAGCCAATCGCAGGGCACATGGAGACAAACAGCCACAGTCGCAATCACACCTCGAGGCAATTTAGAGTGTCCAATTAATGTTGCATGTTTTGGGAATATGGGAGGAAACTTGAGTGACAGGAAAGAAAAACACACACACACACACACACACACACACACACACACACACACACACACACACACACACACACAAGCTGGTATTGAATCCGGGTTCTCAGAAATGTGAGACCAACGCTTTACAGCGGTGCCCACGTGCCGCCCAATTCATACATATTTGTCTGAATTTCCATACTTTTTAAATTTTGTTACGAATATTATTGAAATCACAGGACAGTTATTGCAGTGTTAATATTTAATTGAAGAATATACTCATGACTCTAATTGTTCATGAATTAGAGTTTCAATGTTTATTTATGAAATAAAATAATAGGATGATGTGGGGAGTGACATGAATGTTGCTTTTCATCACTATCCAAAAGCGGTTGGGATGGTATTCTAGATCAAATATTAATGAATATTTTTAGGAATGCAGTAAAATGTTGAGATGATTCACTTGATTATGATAATGCAGATCAAATCTTTCAGTTTCACTGGTGCTGGCTGAGCATCCTGCAGGGTTTCAGGCTTGTTGCCATGGTGACAGATTTAGAAAGACAACCTTGGCAGCCTTCAACATCCGTGATTGTATAGTGGTTAGTACTGTGCGTTATGGCCGCAGCAACCCTGGTTCGAATCCGAGTCACGGCAGTTCTGTTAAGTTAATTTTTTTAGTCCTTATGGTTGATATTTGCATGAATCCCTTTAGAATTACAAAAATAAATGAACTAAAGACAATTATGGAAGTAATTCATTGCCATCACAGTAAATTCTAGCATGGAATTTTTTTAACACTGTAATCCAATGTAAAAAACTCAACGTGTGTATGTGTATGTAATTTATTTGTGTGATAGAGGCAAATAAGTATTAGAACACCTGTCTATCAGCGAGAATTCTGACTCTCAAAGACCTGTTAGACCGCCTTAAAAAGTCCACTTCCACTCCATGTATTATCCTGAATCAGATGCACCTGTGTGAGGTCGTTTGCTGCAGAAAGACATATTTCATGATTCAATTGATGCATCTCTGCTATATAATTACTTTAAAAAGGCAGATGTGGTTGATAAAGGAGTTCTCGAGGTATCAAGAAAAAATATATATATTTGTGACCTAACCTTCAAAGAAGACATTTCAGGTGAACATACCTAAAACATCATTCTGAACTGGCTTTGATACCACATGCAAAATACACAACCAAGCTAGCCAGGAGTTGAACCTAGAATCTTCTGATCCGTAGTCAGACGCGTTATCCATTGCGCCACTAGCCCTTCAGAAAACTGCACCTTCTGCAAACCCAAGTATATAATTTTCACTGTCCTACACCCGCCAAATAACAGCATCAAAAAAGGCGACTGAGGGGCTTTATACCTGCTGTGACCCGGAATTGAACAAGGATTGCGTGGCAACAAAGCAGAGAAGGAACCACTACGCGATCACAGCTTTGTGCAAACTTGAAAGGCTTGAAAGTTGGATGTATAAAGCTGTTGGCTGCAGTTAGAATGCTTAACGATCCAGGACTGACCCAATCTCGGGAATGCCAAATCAGATCGTCTAGTTGTGAGAATGCGGTGATTTCATTGGCACAGGCCAAGTTCGTCTCCGGGTTGTAACAGGCAAATTCTTCAACTTGTTTCGTCAAGTGATGATCAAGATTGACAATTCTGTAGATTAACCTGTTTTACTGGCAAAAACATCGACTTCAGTATTATTTATAGATACTCTATGCCAAGTGTCTCTAATGTTTCCATGTACCTTCATTTATTATCACCTTCTAAATGTTTAACGGGATCGGACAAACTCTGGGTGTCGTGCTATAAGACGTATTTTTGTTTCGTCTCAACGGACTTAGCATTGAACAATGCTTTGTTTGACTGGCAATATGGTGACGTAAACAAAAGTCACATGTTTTTATGACAGCGTGAAAGTGGACAAGAGATATAACATGAGTGCCTTAGTTCAATGCCTAGTGCAGTTGTTTCCATAGTGTAGTGGTTATCACGTTTGCCTTACACGCAAAAGGTCCCCGGTTCGAGACCGGGTGGAAACAGGAAGGGTTTTGTTGCTTCCTCGTAAGAGAGCTGTTGTTGGATGGAAGAAAAGGAGGGAACACAACAAAATGAGGACGGAAGGGAACAGGAAATGACGAAGAGAGGAAAAACGGAAGGAAGAAAAGAAAAGAAAAAAGGAAGGAAGCAAAGAATGAATTGAGGAAGAAAAACAAGGATAAAATGATGGGAAAATGGTTGGAAGGAAGGAGGGTAAAAACTGGAACAAGGAAGGGAAGGGAAGAAAGCAAACAATGATTGGAGGAAGGAAGGAAGGACGAGGCAAACGAGATCACTGCTGCAATGCAAACTACCATGTTGTTTGATTGCAAAAAAAAAAACAAAACAAACTATTTCAGAAAAAAAAATCCTTTCATTCTCATTCAGAAGAAACAAGTGTTCAGGTCTGACTTTCCTTGGAAATTTGAATTCAAGCGAAAAACAAAAATCAAAACAAAACTCAAGAGGAATTAGTGTTGAGACACAAAATTTTCTTCTTCTTTTTTTCCTTCGGTTTGTCCCGTGAGGTGTCGCCACAACGTGTCATCTTTCTCCATTTAAGCCCATCTCATACATCTCCCTCTCTAACCCCAAATGCCTTCATGTTTTCCCTCACAACATCCCATCAACCTTTTCTTTGGTCTTCCTCTCAATCTTTTGCCTGGCAGCTCCATCCTAAGCACCCTTCTACCAACATACTCACTCTCTGAACATGTCCAAAACATCAAAATCTGCTCGCTCTTTCTCACCTGGTCTCCAAAACATCCAACTTTGGCTGTCCCTCTAATGAGCTCATTTCTAATCGTATCCATTCTACTCACACCAAGCGAGAACCTCAGCATCTTCATTTCTGCTACCTCAAGTTCTGCTTCCTGTTTTTTCTTCGGGGCCACCGTCTCGAATCCGTACGCCATGGCTGGCCTCACCACTGTTTTATAAATTTTGACCTTCATCCTGACGGATACTCTTCTGTCACATAGAACACCAGACACCTTCCGCCAACCGTTCCACACCGCTTGGACCCATTTCTTCACTTCTTTGCCACAGTTTGCATTGCTCTGTATTGTTGACCCATTTGAAGTCGTCCACCTTCGCTATCTCTTCTCCCTGGAGCTTCACTCTTCCTCCTCCGCCCCTCTCATTCACGCACATATATTCAGTTTTACTTCGGCTAATCTTCATTCCTCTCCTTTCCAGTGCGTACCTCCTCTTCCCATCAACTCCATGATAAAATAATTTAAACACTGCACCTAAACTTCAAGCCTTACTCCCGTTCCAGTTGCTCTCTTGGATGCACAATATATCAACCTTTCTCCTAATCATCATGTCAACTAACTCCTGAGCTTTTCCTGTCATCGTCCCAACATTCAAAGTCCCTACAGACAGCTGTAGGTCTTGTGCATTCCCCTTCTTCTTCTTCTGACTAAGCCGCTTCCCTTCACTTTTTTGTCTTCAAACTACATTATCTGAATTTCTACCTATGCCTTGTAGATTAACATTTCCCGGTGTGGGTGTAGGAAGCCCGGGCCACGACCTAACTGTTGTAGAATTCTCATGATGAAGCTCATATATGTTTGGCACAGTTTTACACCGGATGCCCTTCCTGACGGAACCCTCTGAATTTATCCGGGCTTGGGACCGGCCGACAGGTAGCACAGTAATATGCTGCCCAATGGGCTGCAGATAATCAAAAAGAAGCAATCAAATAACCAAAGTCAGCCTACCTACTCTATGTTAAAGTTAAGGTCAAATGAAAGCAATCACAAAAAACACAGTCAGCACATAAGGTACATAAATCACATACTACCTGTGTTAAAAATATAAAGGGTATGGCGATTTAAAGGATACGTGGATGGAGGGGATTCAAATCACAATGGCCATCACTAGTAGTTCAAGGTTGAATCGACGATTGATGTTTGGTCCTCGTTGTATACTCGACGTAGGCAAAACGTGAGCGTGGGAGGATAACTTGGAGCGAGCAGCTTCGATGCGAACGATAGAGCACCAATTTGGGTACTGAGATAAGACTTGTTAAATTTCTCAAGTCCTCACGGTCCTCGTTGTATAAGTTATGAAGTTACTCACGTTCGACGTTTCTTCAACATCCACAAATTGATCACAAACGCATATTGTTGTTAACGAGCTAAGGTAAGGAATACGAGGCTGATAAGCAAGTTTTTCTTGGGGTTTCCACTCGCCCAACTTCTTTCAACCGTTCAACCGGATAATAAGGTTTAAATGGTGTTTTAGTCTTTTAAAGTGGTGATGGGAGAATTGTGTCGGCGTTTGAAACCGTTCCCAGCTAATTTGGTGACTCAAATCCAGACCAAACTCAACGGTCAGAGATGAAGCGCGTTAAAAACAAAAAGATAAAATATTAGTGGCAAAAAGCTGCCTGGCCACTCACTTTGCTTTTCCTTTTCTTTCTCTTGGTTTCCTGGTCCTCTTGCACTTGAAAGAGTCTGGCTGCAGACCTCAACCTCTTAGACACCCCCCCACCTCCACCTCACATCTCAAGTCCCATCCTGCAGACCCCCAACTGCCATCATCAGCCAGGGAACAATTTGAAAATTGTGTCCATTTCTGTTTCAGTGTTTAAAGAATTTAGTGGAATATTTACGAGATAATCTTTAATTTCCAGTTTCAGCATTAAAGCCATTCATGTACACCACTGCACACTTCATTTACACACTCCTTTCATTCCTGTTGAAGTGTTTCTTTTATTAATAAATCAACGACGACTTAAAAAGGGAAGAAGGGTAGAGGATGAGGATGAGGATGAGGATGATGATGATGATGACTCTTCAATCAATCTACCATTGATTTTTTGATGCCGTGGAAGGAAACCAGAGTGGCCGGAGAAAACCCACACGGAGATCATGCCAACTCTTTTTTGATTGTGGTTCTGAACCGCTGGTCCCCCGGGGAGAATATCGGATTCCGTTGCCTGGGAAAGGGACACACGACTGGCATGTTAACTGTGCAATGCATTGTGGGTTTATTCTTCATAGTCGGTCTTGTCAGGATTTGTGGATGCTCTCACTCTGAATGGGGTGAAAAAGGAGTTCCGGTTTTGGTCTCCCAATTATGTGTATGAACGATCCATCCACTTTCTAAGCCACTTGTCCCCACAACGGTCACAGGAGTGCTGGAGCCCATCCCAGCTAACACCACACAAAAGACACTATGACCTGGTTGCCAGTCAGTCACAGGGGACATAATTGACACCATCACTGAGCAGGAATCAAACCTACGCTGCCCACACCAAAGTCAGGTGTGCGTACCACGACACCATCAGTGACTTTATTCTTGTCTGGTTTTTTATTGTATTAATTGTGTAAAACGCACCTGCTCCCTACTGCATGTTTGCCCTCTGGCAGTTGTGGCAAATTTTATTTTCCTGAGGGAATCCATTTTATACTTGTGTGAATTCAAATGTCTGAGTTTTCTGGTTTGTGGTACTTTACAAACTATCCTGTAACAGAAATCTATATTTTTCAATTTCAATTTTACATTCATAGTGTTGAAGATACCGAGGTCTTTGAACCTGGGACCTCTTGCACCCGAAGCAAGAAGCATGGTTCTGCCTCGACTAACAAGACACAAGATGTACCTATTGACATTTTTTTTTTTTTATCATGCCACTCGACTAGGATTGGACAACCCGTGGCTCTCGTGTCACATGTAGTGTTTTAGCACCACCCTAGTGAAAATGAATCCCAAACAATGAATGTATTATTTTTCGTAAATCGAGCAACCGTTCTTTCTTTTGCAGTTTCCTGAATGTTTTATTTGGATTACATTAGATTGTTTTATATACAATGTTACATAGGTGTTTACTCTGGGGGGCTCTGAATTTATTTATTTATTTATTTTTTCTGGGGAGCTTGTAACAGGAAACAATTGAGAATTTTTGCACAAGACCAACAAGCCAAAGGAGAGATGTTTTTGTCACAGGGTATACCACATGACATGTCATCCAGGAGTTGAAGCCACGACGTCTCGGACCGTAAGCAAGAATCATACCCCAAGACCAATGAGCCACAAACCTTCATTGTTGACACCATTTTTAGAATCATGGTACGGTTCTGAGGTCCAAGATTCATTCCCAGCCCTACCTGTGGAGAGTTTTTATGTTCTCCCCGTGCCTGTCTATTGTTTCTGCGTTGTGTATTTTTTTTGGATGATGAATGAGAAGACACACACATTGGCTGGTCTCAACCTGGTTTAATCTACTCTGTATTATAAAAGAGACAGATTCAGAGATGTTAACAGATTTCACTTCACAATTACTCTCAAACTCTGACACTCAGGAGTCCATCAAACAAGAGGAAATATATCACAAAAACAAATAACATCTGATTTACATTGCAGCAGATGAAAACAATATGAAAAAACCTGCATAAACTCGCATAGCTGTATTATAAAGGAGACACATTCACGGATGTTCATAGATTTCTCTTCACAATTACTCTCAAAACTCTTACACTCAGGAATCTCACAAACAAGAGGAAATATATCACAAAACAAATAACATCTGATTTACATTGCAACAGATGAAAAGAATATGAAAAAACTTGCATAAACTCGCTTAGCTGTTTTATAAAGGAGACACATTCATGGATGTTCATAGATTCCATTTGGGAATTACTCTCAAAACTCTGCAACATCAACAACACGGTCACCACGCGGCTTTTGCTGACACTCATTCACACCGCACAAAGAACATGGCCACTGACTAATGACGCACACGGACCTCGACATCTCCACTTCTCTAGCTAGCGAGTTTATGTTTGAAATTAATGAAACACATTAAACACCCTGCCTCTGTGACTAAACCTGCTTTGCAAATGTTTTAAACTAACTAATTTTCACATTCTACAACAAAACAATGAAAATGAGTGGAGGAGAACAAAAAGTGTGCCTTCCACCAGGAATCTCACAAACAAGAGGAAGTATTTCTTCCCGCCACACTATAAGTGTGGCTTCAAAATAAAGCACGCAGCCTACTTTCTGTGTTTCTCAGATCTTCCAACAATTCAACTGCATTTTCCCCTACAACGAACATTTTTAACACACAATGATGTTGAAAAGAACAAAAAAGAATAAATGAAAGTGCTGCCTTTCAAAATAAAACCGCCCTTCCACATCCTGTTCCTATTATAGCACAATAGCATCAAACCACTACATAAACTCAATAGTCGGGTATATAATTGGCAACCAAAACAAGTCCCTGACATGGCCGACCAGTGAATCAGTGTCAAAAAAAGGTTGCACTGTATTTGTCATTCAAGTCAGGAGTGGGCAATTTTCTTCCATCTTTGAGGGGAGGATTTTTTTGCTCATGAGATGACCAAAACCCTAAATTCATGCCATCTCTGAACATAGCAGGAAGAAGGGGGCATCCAGAGTTGAACTGGAGACCTCTTGATCTGCAGTCAAATGCTCTACCACTGAGCTACACCCCCATGTCTTCATGCTACCACTTAGTTCTGTAGACAATTCAATATTCATCATCTGTTCCAGTCGTGAAATGTGTACAATTGAGAACTGTTAGATCAAAGGATTTGTGCCTACCCGCTGCAATAGATCATTTTAGTCTAATACCTGATTGCGAGTAATGTTTTACTTCTGACACTCACGTCTCCTGTAGAATGCAGCCCTATGGGGGCACAAACCAGTGCAATATGTAGGCCGGTCCCAAGCCCGGATAAATGCAGAGGGTTGCGTCAGGAAGGGCATCCGGCGTAAAAACTGTGCCAAACAAATATGAGTGTTCATCTAAAGAATCCCATACCGGATCGGTCGTGGCCCGGGTTAACAACGCCCGCCCCCCGGCACTGCTAACCTGCAGGGCGTCGGTGGAAATTCAGCTACTGTGGGTCAAAGACAAAGAAGAGGAGGAAAGCTGATCCATTGTCAGAAGAAAAAGAGGAATGCACAGAGCCTACAACTGAGTGTAGGGACTTTGAATGTTGGGACTATGACAGGAAAAGCTCAGGAGTTGGTTGACATGATGATTAGGAGAAAGGTTGTTATTCTCTGCATCCAAGAGAGCAGGTGGAATGGTAGTAAGGCTAGAAGTTTAGGAGCAGGGTTTAAATTATTCTACCACAGAGTAGATGGGAAGAGAAATGGAGTAGGGGTAGAGTTGAAAGAGAAATTCTGGAAGGAACTAGATGAAGTAGTTCTGAGCATCCCAGACAGCAAGAGAGTTGTTATTGGTGCAGATTGTAATGGACATATTGGTAAAGGAAACAGGGGCGATGAAAAAGTGATGGGTAAGTACGGCATCCAGGAAACGAACTTTGAGGGACAGATGGTGGTGGACTTTGCAAAAAGGATGGAGATGGCTGTAGTGAACACTTATTTCCAGAAGAGGGAGGAACATACAGTGACCTACAAGAGCGGAGGTAGAAGCACGCAGGTGGATTATATTTTGTGCAGACGGTGTAATATGAAGGAGGTTACTTACTGTAAAGTAGTGGTAGGGGAGAGTGTAGCTCGACAGCATAGGATGGTAGTATGTAGGATGATTCTGGTGGTGGGTAGGAAGATTAAGAAGACAAAGGTAGAGCAGAGAACCAGGTGGTGGAAGCTGAGAAAGGAAGAATGCTGTGCGGCCTTTCGGAAAGAGATAAGACAGGCTCTCGTAACATCTGCCGTCTCTTCTGTATCTGAGAGAGGGATGAGTGGACAACCCCCTCAATACCTTCCTTGGACACTTTGAGTATCTCCTCATGCAACTCGGTTGACCTGACGTTCCTGCAGATTTTCCAAACATGAATCAATGATGTCCTCTGAGATGTGTTTTTGTGTGTGTGTACCAGGTGAATAGCTCATCATGTGTTTACCTCTAGGAGAAAGTTCTCTGTAAGTTTGTCACGCATGCTCGACAGATTGTTGTGGCTGAGTGTTTAAGGTGATGGACTTGAAATCCATTGGGGTCTCCCTGCATAGGTTTGATTCCTACCAACAACGCAACTGCAAACCTTTAGTTTGGGATCAGTTCAAGTCATGAGGTCACTGGTGGTTTCTGGGAGAAGATTTGCCTGTTACAATGCAGTATCAACAAATACATTTTAGCATTACTGCGACTGTATATTTGCATGATAAAACACAGCAACTATAAATACAAATACAGCAGCCTCAAAGTGATACAACACAATCCAGCGACGGTAGCAGAAAATCAAACATTAGAAGGAAACGCACTCACAAGAATATGCAAGACAAGAAAAACTTTACAAGACAATCTGACAAAACAATACAATCTAGAACAATACAAACCACGATAAATATAATAAAACAATGTAAAGTAAAATACTACCCAGCAATAAAAGATGATACAAGCAAACCTGACGGTATAAGACGATACAAATTGATTCAAAGACGATCTAGAGTCAATACATGGCACGATCGAGACAAGATGCTCAGGAACAATCGAACAATCCGGCCTTCTAAAAAAACACAATATAAAACAAGACACAACACAGGATAAGGCAGAAACAGATACGAGAAAACAATATGTGATGCAACTCTATACTGTATGTGAGTGTGTGTGGGCCACACACCCCGTGTTGTGTTTATCAGAACTATATAGGGGAGAGAATCTGACTGACTGAGCAGAGAATAGGTTTCTCTTCAGTAAGTCTTCTCATTTCATTTGCTTTTTTTCCTCACAGAGAAAATTTCCATTGTTTACGTCAGTGTGATATGTTATATCACGTCTGGACTTTTTATCATGTCGTCATCAGAGATGAGAGTGTGACATCATGTCATCACTGTCTGATATTGGAGCTGCTCGTGATCCTCCAGAGTCCCTCAGCGTTGCAGTTTTTCACTTTGGTCATTTGACTCGGGGCACATTTGCTTGAAGTTGAGAGCATTTTGTTAATGGAAGGTTCCCAATGGTTGAAAGACATTCATTTCTTTTCGATGGAGAAAATGGATTTGATATACTGTACAAGCAAATTGAGTCATATTCATTGTTTGAACAAGCGTCATTTATTAAAGATCACAAATAAAATTGACATTCAACTCCTCCAAATTCCAGTCTTATTTCAATCAATTATTTGCACATTTGATGTTTCCATCACTAGAACATTGAACGAAATACATACTGTTCAAAGTATGGGTCTTCATGGTCCATATTTGAAAAACTTTTTTTCCAAGGACTTTCAAGAACAGAAATTAAAAAAAGAAAACAGCTGGCTTGAGTTACCACACACGGGTTTGTTTAAATTGGTATTATATCATACATTGCTGACATATATCATTGCACCACATGAACAACAGCTAGTATGCAAAAATGATGTAAATCATTTATTTAACATGGGGAAAAATCTATTTATATGACTGTCATCATTAAAATCATATAAACACGGTGGGCGAGTGCCACATTTTGCAGAGCTCATGCATGAACCCCAAAACTATCAACAACCAGCACCAAAATTTTCTCTGGACTCTTGACAACTTCAACCTCTGAAAATATTAGAACAATCACCACAATATTTGAGATAATATGGACCAAATAAGGGAAGAATAGTGGTGCACTTGTCGTGCGTTGGCCTTGACAGTTCCGAGGGGAGCGAGTTCAAATCCCAGTACCCGCTGTGTCAAGTCATCATGTTCTCCCCGTGCCTGCGTTGGCTTTCTCCAAATTCTGCCGTTTCCTCCCATGTCCGAAAAACACTAAATTGCCCCTGCACGTGTTTGTGAGTGGTTGTTTGCTTCTATGTGCCCTGTGATTGGCTGGCAACCATTTGAGGGTGTCCCCTGCCTCCTCCCTGAAGCTTGCTGGGATTGGCTCCAGCAATAGTCCCACGACCCTTGTGAGGATAAGCAGCTCAGAAAATGGATGGATGGATATACCTTGAATGGCTACCTCGAGAAATATTTAAGTTGTTAAAAGATGAACTTGAATGGAATTTATTTTCACATTGTCCAGAAATGAGAGCTCTATGTGTTACGCTGTATTTTTTCAGACAGACATTTTTTAGGGTGAATATTTATTGCACAGAAAATTTTAAGATGTTATTTACGTGTTGGATTTCAATGTTTAAAAAAATTCATGTTAAAAATTTGAGTTCATACTCTAATGGGTTGCCAAATGACTTGCATATTCGTGTTTTGTTAGCATATTTTTGTAATTTTAAAGACTTTGTTGTTTGTTTTGTGTTTTCTGGAAGGTTAAAATGTTTCACGATTTAAATAAAGGTCTTTTCTCAAAGTGTTTTTCAAATCAACGTGGTACTGATCCTCAGGATGCCGGCTGTTGTGCTCTAAGATTGCACCGTTCACTTCCATGTGAAGATCGACCAGATGTCGGCTCCTGTAAGAATACAAAACACTTGGTTAGGACTGAAAAGAAAAAAAGAGAAGTTATGAAAGTTTGCGTTGTTCGGCTTTCGCTTGAAATTTCAGGATGAACGTACCCGTGACATTTACAGGTGAACTTTATTTAACCTCACAGTTCTGAGGTCCCGGTTTAATCCTGGACTCGCCTGTGTGGAGTTTGCATGTTCTCCCCGCGCCTGCGTGGGTTTCCTCTGGGCTCTCTGATTTCCTCCCACATCCCAAAAACATGCAACGTTAATTGGACACTCTAAATTGCCCCAAGTCGTGATTTTGAGTGCGGCTGTTGTCTGTCTCTATGTGCCCTGCAATTGGCTGGCAACCAGTTCAGTGTGTACCCCGCCTCCTGCCCATTGACAGCTGGGATAGGCTCCAGCAACCCCTCCCCCGACCCTTGTGAGGATAAGCGGCTAAGAAAATGGATGGATGGACAAAAGTAGTGCTTAGCCTCCATCGTAGAGTATCTTGGTGCCGAGTGAGTTGAGGAGCTTCGTTTGGAAGAAGCGCTTTGGCACCATGTTGTGTAGTCTAAAGCCAAGTCTAAACCTTTATGCCAGGGGTGTCAAACTCATTTTTGTCATGGGCCACATTGTACCAGCGGTTTCCCTCAGAGGGCCATTATAGCTGTGAAATCATAAACATCCTTAACTGTCTCATCATATTTACACATGAAATTTATGAACTAGTTTTGGAATCAGAAATCAAGGCTAATAGGTTTTTCCCAACTACTGTTGTTTGGTAAAACAAAAATGCTTGTAATTATCTCAACGTTATCATTTATGACATGACTATTTTAAAAAAATCATGGAAGTAGATACATATGATTTGCCTCTGCGGGCCACGTAAAATCATGCAGTGGGCCAGATCTGGCCCCCGGGCCTAGAGTTTGACACCCGTGCATTATGAGGATGAATCAATCCCGTACTGCGCGTCACCGGCGGCTTGGAACAGAGATACAGAGAAACTGGAAGATTCACAGAAAGACATTAAAGTTGAAGTCTTTGAAAATTCTCATGGATCAATTTTGCCGCTCAGCTCCTTGTTGCGGTTTGTCCTCAAAAAGGCCGATCAACTGCACAACATAAATAATGATGCGGTCGGTTAACGTGAAATGCAAAAATGCGACGTGTATCAATGGTTCATTTCATGACGTCACTTCAAGGACAACAAGTCTTTTAAAGATGATTTTGTCGCCTGTATTTCCTCTTGCCAAACTGGCTTTGGTTTGCTCTGAATCAACCTTCCTGTTGAAACATGTTATGCTTTTTTTAGGCAGTTGCAATTTTAACATTTTTTTATGAAAAACAGCTGCGTTACAATGAAACTGTTGTGTTGTTGAGATTTAGAGAAATAAAAGTGTAACATGACAATGTTCAGAGGAGTTATTGCCATTACACTGCACTGATTCAGTTAATGGCAGTTCAAAATATGCCATTGAAATTTGTTTTCATGAAACATTTCACTGTTAGTGTTAACATAACTTTGTAGTGCATTTGAAAATATCATACAAAAGCCAAACTAACCAATGTATTCTGATTCTTCTAATCTAAGATGAATTGGAAGTTCTAAAAAAATGGACAATTGTACCTTCCAGGAAGTGGTTCCTGCAGGAGCAACTTTTAAAGGATAAAAAACTTCACAAAACTGAACTGCAGCAATGTAAATTTCACAGCCAAAAGACTGGGATGTGGCTCTGGGGTTGACTGCATCCCTTAAAGCTGACATTTGTTCATCAGTCAGTTGCAAATTGGAGTTCGGCACAGTTCCAAGTGGATGAATGTCCTAGCCATTGTGGAAAGTATCCAGATCATCCTGCAGCCGTGGCAGGAAGCCATAATGGCAACACAAGAGGTGTGCAACATTTGAAATGTTGAGGTACGCCTCCCCTTCAAGGTAGTGAAGCACATCATCATAAATGCATGTCACAGGTGCCCACAGGTCTCTCCACAGTCGCTCAATCCTTGAATTACAGAGTAATAAACAAATGGTTAAAATGCCCTTTGAATGTCATTATGTTGAAGATCACACTAAGCTGATATAGCTATAGACTACAAACATCACATTTTATGAAGTTTTAATATCAACAAACCTTTGATTGTGAACGCTCTTTCCAGATATGAAGCTGCTTCTTCCTATCCCACGAACCATAAACATGAGACGTGCAACCTCCACGTTTTCCACCCCTTGATCAGCACGTACCCTCAAAACAAAATATGGAACGGATTAAAAATTTCCACAATTACATAAAAGTACAGCACTGCATTGATGAGAAGTTTGAACAGAGCTAAAGAAAAATTCTTTCCAACCTAAAACATATTTTGGAGATAGATAAATGATCATGATCAATCATGGACTAAATTCCACAGGTGACAAGCATGTAAATTGAATGCTGTCTCGCTCTGATTCGAACTCTGAATGCAGAGAGTAAGGATGACCCTGATGACCTTTGGATTCTCGTTGGTTCACAAATGTATTTTGGCCCTCACCCATTCAGAAATTTATAAACCAACAGCTAAATTTTAAAATCTATTCTACGACAGAGAGGAAGCCAATGTTCTAAACAAACTGCAGGGATTTGGACTTATAGTATGAAACGTGTTGCTGTTGTAGTGTACTGAAAATAAAAGAGCAGACATGTTTTTGTAAATCCTGCTGAGACATCAGTCCCCGAACCCTTGATATGTTTTTCAGGTGGGATTAGGCTGACCTTAATACTAATGTCTTCTTATTTTTTCCTTTCGGCTTGTCCCGTTAGGGGTCGCCACAGCGTGTCATCTTTTGCCATCTTAGCCTATCTCCTGCATCTTCCTCTCTAACCCCAACTGCCCTCATGTCTTCCCTCACCACATCCATAAACCTTCTCTTTGGTCTTCCTCTCGCTCTTTTGCCTGGGAGCTCCATCCACAGCATCCTTCTACCAATATACTCACTCTCTCGCCTCTGAACATGTCCAAACCATCGAAGTCTGCTCTCTCGAATCTTGTCTCCAAAACATCCAGCTTTGGCTGTCCCTCTAATGAGCTCATTTCTAATCCTATCCAACCTGGTCACTCCGAGCGAGAACCTCAACATCTTCATTTCTGCTACCTCCAGTTCAGCTTCCTGTTGTTTCTTCAGTGCCACCGTCTCTAATCTGTACACCACTGTTTTGTAAACTTTGCCCTTCATCCTAGCAGACACTCTTCTGTCACATAACACACCAGACACCTTTCGCCAGCTGTTCCAACCTGCTTGGACCCGTTTCTTCACTTCCTGACCACACTCTCCATTGCTCTGTATTGTTGACCCCAAGTATTTGAAGTCGTCCACCCTCGCTATCTCTTCTCCCTGTAGCCTCACTCTTCCCCCTCTACTTTTCTCATTCACGCACATATATTCTGTTTTACTTCGGCTAATCTTCATTCCTCTCCTTTCCCGTGCATGTCTCCATCTTTCTAATTGTTCCTCTGCATGCTCCCTGCTTTCACTGCATATCACAATATCATCTGCGAACATCATGGTCCAAGAGTATTCCAGTCTAACCTCATCCGTCAGCCTATCCATTACCACTGCAAACAGGAAGGGGCTCAGAGCTTATCCCTGATGCAGTCCCACCTCCACCTTAAATTCCTCTGTCACACCTAAGGCACACCTCACCATTGTTCTGCTGCCATCATACATGTCCTGTACTATTTTAACATACTTCTCTGCCACACCAGACTTACGCATGCAGTACCACAGTTCCTCTCTTGGTACTCTGTCATAGGCTTTCTCTAGATCCACAAAGACACAATGTAGCTCCTTCTGACCTTCTCTGTACTTTTCCACGAGCATCCTCAAGGCAAATAATGCATCTGTGGTACTCTTTCTAGGCATGAAACCACACTGTTGCTCGCAGATACTTACTTCTGTCCTGAGTCTAGCCTCCACTACTCTTTCCCATAACTTCATTGTGTGGCTCATCAACTTTATTCCTCTATAGTTCCCACAGCTCTGAACATCCCCTTTGTTCTTAAAAATGGGAACTAGAACACTTTTCCTCCATTCTTCAGGCATCTTTTCGCCCGCTAGTATTCTGTTGAATAAGTTGGTCAAAAACTCCACAGCCATCTCTCCAAATTGCTTCCATACCTCTACCGGTATGTCATCAGGACCAACTGCCTTTCTATTTTTCATCCTTTGTAGTGCCTTTCTGACTTCCCCCTTGGTAATCATTGCCACTTCCTGGTCCTTCACTCTTGCCTCTTCAACTCTTCCTTCTCTCTCATTTTCTTCATTCATCAACTTCTCAAAGTATTCTTTCCATCTATTTAGCACACTACCGGCACCAGTCAACACATTTCCATCTCTATCCTTAATCACCCTTACCTGCTGCACATCCTTCCCATCTCTATCCCTCTGTCTGGCCAACCTGTAGAGATCCTTTTCTCCTTCTTTCGTGTCCAACCTGGTGTACATGTCTTCATATGCCTCTTGTTTTTTGCCACCTCTACCTTTGCCCTACGTCGCATCTCGATGCACTCCTTTCGCCTCTCCTCAGTCCTCTCAGTATCCCACTTCTTCTTCGCTAATCTCTTTCCTTGTATGACTCCCTGTATTATGGGGTTCCACCACCAAGTCTCCTTCTCCCCTTTCCTACCAGATGACACACCAAGTACTCTCCTGCCTGTCTCTCTGATCACCTTGGCTGTCGTCATCCAGTCTTCCGGGAGCTTCGGTTGTCCATCGAGAGCCTGTCTCACCTCTTTCCGGAAGGCCGCACAACATTCTTCCTTTCTCAGCTTCCACCACCTGGTTCTCTGCTCTACCTTTGTCTTCTTAATCTTCCTACCCACCACCAGAATCATCCTACATACTACCATCCTATGCTGTCGTGCTACACTCTCCCCTACCAGTACTTTACAGTCAGTAACCTCCTTCAGATTACATCGTCTGCACAAAATATAATCCACCTGCATGCTTCTTCCTCCGCTCTTGTAGGTCACTATATGTTCCTCCCTCTTCTGGAAATAAGTGTTCACTACAGCCATCTCCATCCTTTTTGCAAAGTCCTCCACCATCTGTCCCCCAAAGTTCCTTTCCTGGATGCCATACTTAACCATCACTTTTTCATCGCCCCTGTTTCCTTTACCAATATGTTCATTACAATCTGCACCAATAACAGCTCTCTCGCTGTCTGGGATGCCCAGAACTACTTCATCTAGTTCCTTCCAGAATTTCTCTTTCAACTCTAGGTCACATCCTACCTGTGGGGCATAGCCGCTAACCACATTATACATAACACCCTCAATTTCAAATTTTAGTCTCATCACTCGATCTGATACTCTTTTCACCTCCAAGACATTCTTAGCCAGCTCTTCCTTTAAAATAAACCCTACTCCATTTCTCTTCCCATCTACTCCGTGGTAGAATAATTTAAACCCTGCTCCCAAACTTCTAGCCTTACTAACTTTCCACCTGCTCTCTTGGATGCACAGAATATCAACCTTTCTCCTAATCATCATGTCAACTAACTCCTGAGCTTTTCCTGTCATGGTCCCAACATTCAAAGTCCCTACACTCAGTTGTAGGCTCTGTGCATTCCTCTTTTTCTTCTGACGCTGGATCCGGTTTCCTCCTCTTCTTTGTCTTCGACCCACAGTAGCTGAATTTCCACCGACGCCCTGCAGGTTAGCAGTGCCGGGGGCGGGCGTTGTTAACCCGGGCCACGACCGATCCGGTATGGGATTCTTTAGATGAACGCTCATTTTGTATATTTTTACGCCGGATACCCTTCCTGACGCAACCCTCTGCATTTATCCGGGCTTGGGACCGGCCTACAGATTGCACTGGTTTGTGCCCCCCATAGGGCTGCATTAGCCTTAATACAACAGTAGCGGCTTTCTATCTGCAAACATTTGAGTAAGGCAAATGTGAACAAATAGAAAGCCGCTACTGTTGTATTAGGGCTAGTATTACTATTAGGGCTACATTCAGACATTTACGCTATAATTTGTTAGTACTTAGTCATTTACACCTTGTACATTTTAATTATTGTCACATTACTTAATGCTCCTTTAAATAAATTTAAAAGATGGTGTAATATTTATTTGTCATAGATCTTTTTCCCTAATCGGTCCGATTTGTCGGACCTGAAAAGGCCATAATGGCTAAGCAGAAACAACAACAACAACAGTCAGTTACGCACTCTGTCCCGGGTGATTACAAGTTACTTACTCGGGCAACGATTTAAACCTTTTCTTCAGACAACGTTTTGCAGAGGACACTCTGAATCCACCCGCTTACAAAGTAATTGTAAGCGTCCAAGGACTTGTAGGCCTTCATCTGTGGGTTACTCAGGCTGTTGGTTGTAAGCACCAAGTAGTTCACAATGTCGGGGTATTCCACTCTCGGCCAACATTTTTCAGTCGCAAAATCAGCTTTCGATAGACTATACGGGTCCAGATCGTCACATAAACTGATTTTCTGCCTATAGTAGGGTTTCAGATCAGCCGACAGATCCTCGAAATACTTGGAAAACGCCATAGAAAGTGCAGATACAATGAACGCGATGCTGGTATGTAGACAAAGTTTAAGAACTGTTTACAACCTCCGAAAATGGCCGACACACGAAAAATTCTTACCCACAATGCACTTGTTCTGAAGTTGTGCAAGTGACCTATTGTCTAATTCAAGGTCAAGATGTTCAAGCTTGGTGGGACTCTGGCTCGCAAGTGACAATTATTGATGAGGTATGGAAAGAAATGTATTCTGCCAGACACAAAACTCAGAGACATTTCAGAAATTTTGGACAGAGTGGGCCCTTTAGACACAGTAATAGCCAATGGAGAGAACATGTCGTATGTGGGCTGGGGAGAGGCAACCTTTAGTTTAGCTTCAGGGGACGCTCCCACCGCTTCACTGAACGTCCGTCGTCTCGTAATGAAAGGTGACAAGCTTGGCCAACCAATCATTGGATCTAATGTTACTGAGCTGATCATAGTCAATGAACTAAAACAATCTAATGCCACTGACAGAAACTTCCCAAGACAAATGGTGAGAACAGCATTTCCCAATCTTGAACTCGAACAAGCACGGTTGGCTGGAAGAACTGTCATTGTCCAAAACATTCAAGTTTTATATCCTGCCTCCATATGAGAGGGTGCTCGACCTCCACCTCCTGTTTGCTTGAGCCACGTCCGACTCGAAGAAAACAAAACAACAGACCAATGGGACCCACCAGTCAATCTGAGTCACCTCAGTAACCACAGTGGCCAGAGAAAACCCACGCAGGCACAGGGAGAACATGCAAACTCTACACAGATGTGGGCAGGATCGAACCCGTGTCCTCAGAACTGTGAGCCCATCGCTTTACCAGCTGATCCACCATGCCACCTACACACCATCCGATAACAGAAATCTATATTTTTCAATTTCATGTAATCATATTTTATATTCATTGTTTTCAATACCAAGGTCTTTGAACCTGGGACCTCTCGCACCATCAGCAAGAATCATGCCCCCCGACCAATGGACCACAAGATGACACCTTTGCTTTCATGTCGCATGCAACTTTGTCGCACCTTCCAAGTGAAAATGATGACCACAAGTAAATGTTATCTTTATTGAACATGGATCAATATCTTTCTTTTGTACTTTCTTCAACGATTATAAGGATTATATTGAAGTATCCCTTATGTAAAGTGCAACGCACTGTGGGAAAGGGGTTATACAATTTATTTTCATTTTTCCTGTGGGGGATTGTAACAGAAATCAAATGAGAATCAGTGCACAAAACCAACAAAGCAAAGTATTAACCTCTTTGACACACAGTTTTAAGCATGCAACAGTTGGAAATTGACAAGGAAGACCTCTCATAAGGGCTCGTCCAGGATTTGAACCCTGGACCTCTCGCACCCAAAGCGAGAATCATACTCCAAGACCACAAAAGTTAGCACATGTCAATGTTATTAGAATCATATAATCAGACCAGGAGGAGGCAACCCACATTTCTTGAGCTTTTTTTTTTTTACCGCCGCCCTAGTGGCTTGCTGGAGCATTTTCAAAAATGGATGAAATTGGAAAAAGATGGGGAGGGAAATCATTTTTTGTTTTTGATATGGTTTTTGTGGAAGGAGAAATATTACACAAAATTATTCTACTTCATTCCCTGCCTCACAGTGGCGGTTGAGGTCTGCAGGATGGGACTTGAGATGTGAGGTGGGCGTCCTAAGAGGTGAGGTTTGCAGTCAGACTCTGTCGAGTGCAAGAGGACCAAGAAAGAGAGAAAACTCAGCATGTGGGTAGATGTTTGCCAAGGCTTTTCATCAATTATTTTTTTTAATTTTAACACTAATTGCCTGACAATGTTTTTGGTGATTTCAACTTTTTACATCGACCCAAATTAATGGGCCTGGACCAATGGTTTAGCTGGACTGCCACCATGGGGAAAACAACAGTAGGCTGAAGACCCCACCCAAACTCACTGCTGTTGTGTCCATGAGCAAGACACAGTTACCCTGAATTGCTCCCCGGTTGTTTCACTTGCCCCCTGCTCCAGTGTGTTCCACTAACAAGTGTGTGTGTTCACTGTGATGAGTAAAATGCAGACAACAAATTTTGTGTACATGCATGCATGTTCATGAAAATAAAGATGAGTCTTCTATTTCCTCATGAAGACCTGATGACTTCTTTCTCCTGGAGGTGTTGGTGGTGACTTTCTTTTCTTGATCCATTCATCCATCCATTTTCTTTGCTGCTTATCCTCACAAGGCTCAAGGGGAGTGCTGGAGTTGATTCCAGCTGTCAACGGGCAGGAGGCAGGGTACACCCTGAACTGGTTCCCAGCCAATCACAGGTGATATTGAGACAAACAGTCACAACACAATCACACCTAGGGGGAATTTAGAGTGTCCAATTCATGTTGCATTTTTTTGGGGGATGTGAGAAGAAAAGCCACGCAAGCACGGGGAGAACATACAAACTCCATGCAGGGAGGTCCGGGATTGAACACAGGACCTCAGAACTGTGAGTCCAACGCTCTTCAGCCGCACCACCGGAAGGTCCTTGCTCGCACCCAGTTTTGAAACAAGTACCAGACACACATCAGCTGTATTAATCAATGGAAATGTCCACTCTCCTTAAGATTTACAACATGAGCAATAAATAAATAAATCATAATAATACAGCTCCTTGACAAGCAAGGGGGAAAAAAAGTTTCTTTGAGAAATAACAAATTTAGGTGACACCAAAAAGATGAAATCAAAACAACACTGGATTGGGATTAGTGTTGACTTGAGTCACAAAAACAACAAAATCTTTGTGGAAAACAGTTTCCTGGACGCTCAGTTTGCTTTGTCTTTCAATTGACCTCTCCGTACAGGGCACTTAAGCACGCCTCCTGAAGTTACGTCACCCCACGTGTGCCTCAGACAAACAATTAGCAAAAATGGCGGCCCAGGAAGAAAAGACTAGAGCGAAATTGTCCGATTTACCATCTGATTTCTCACTCGCATTCTTAGCGAATAGTGAAATATCGTTGAAAAGCAGACAGCAGGGCTTCAAGTATTTCAGCGAGGGGTATTTCAATGGTATTTCCATGCATATCGATGGAGAAACCATTGATATTAGCGCGATATCTTTCCAGAGTCAGAGGAAGACCGAGAAGCCACATAATATAATATATTATAACCCAAAGACGAATTCGAATTTTTCCTATTTTCGTGTTACATATCACACTTGTGTGCAGAATCTGTATATGTATCTGTATAGCCGTTTGTGAACCACCCTATGAAGGAAAAGAAGGCGAGGCTTGATTTACGAGTTGTTTCTCTCGTTTTCTTTGTGTAACGTCACGCGCTCCCCTCAATAATTATTCTTGAATTAGTGCCGAACCTACGTAAGTCCCGACCGAGTACGACAATCACTACTTTATAGTGTCCTCAAACATCCTTCCTTCAGTCTTGGGGTCTCGGTGCACGTCGAAGGCTTTTAGGACTGCTAGTCCGGTTTAGCTTAGCTCATTAGCTGCGAACAAAGGGACGCGTTTGTGCAGTCAGATCATCGCAAAATATCGCTCAACACAGATCAAGTGTGTCAATCATTCACACGGAGCTATGTTATGCAAGCGAAGAACTGCTAATTCATTTATATGAGACATGTATTGAAAATCAAATATACGGCATACCTTCGTGCAAACAAACAAAGTCCAGTTTAGCTTCTCTCGGGAGCGCCGAACAGAGATACATTTGTGCAGTCAGATCATCGCAAAATATCTCTCAACACAGATCAAGTGTGTCAATCATTCACACTTAGCTAAGTTATGCAAGCGAAGAACTGCTAATTCATTTATATGAGACATGTATTGAAAATCAAATTTAGGGTTTACCTTCGTGCAAACATATCTGTTCCGGTTGATGGATTCAGTTGATGATGCGGTCTTACATAAAGTTTGATCCATCAAAGACATTCTTCAGTTTTGGAAAGGGTACGAATTGAACTCCACCCACTAGCCTTTCAGGATACCTGTCGTCACTATTATAAAGTCCGTGACGACACCTCTTTACCATATCTATTGTTAAAGAAACCAAATACGCGATAAAACGCCAACAGAAGCTATACTGGACCATCCAGCGTTGTCTGAGAAAACTGTGGGTCCAAAAAGGGGGCGTGGTTTATGCTGATCTCCGGCCTCTGAATGGTCAGTGACGTGGATTGCGCAATTTCTACGGAGGGGTCAATTCCCTGGCAGTTCCCTCCCTCATTTGTGTCCGTTTCTGTTTCAGCATTGAAGGAACTTAGTTGAATATTTTTAAAATAATCTTCAATTTCCGGTTTCACCATTAAATCCATTTGTGTACAGCACTGCACACTTCATTCACAGTTTTCATTTACGGTTCAATCTATTATTTATAAATCAGTGAATATTTAAATATGATAATGATGATGATGATGACTTCACTCGATCTACCATTGATGTTTTCATGGCATGGAAGGAAACCGGATTGGCCGGAGAAAAAACTCGCTCAGAGAACATGCCAACTCTTTTTCGTCTGTGGTTCTCAGCCAGTCACCCCGTGAGAACATACAGTAGGCTTCCGTTGGCCAGGATCAAGATGCTAAGGGTCTCCTCTTTAGTATAGTGGACAGTATCTACGCCTGTCATGTGGAAGAGTCGGGTTCGATTCCCCAATGGATATTAAGTAATGCTGCCTTGTTGCTTTTCGTGGGGCTTTTCTTTGTGGAAAGCAAGTCGAGCAACTTTGTTTCCAAGCAGGAACCTCACACGGATTAAGTGAATATAACGACTCCTCCTCCTTTGAACTTTGGTCCCAAGAACTGTGATGCCAATAGTCCAACAAGTTTCACCATCATGCTGTCCGAGAATGTTAAGTGTTTCATGAATTTGTTTTGCACACCTGCCCGCTTCTAACTGCACCTGAACCCATCGGCAATGCGAGCTAACAAGGTGGTTTGGTGGTCCTGCCAACAGACATCACACAATCAACAGTTACAGTTGCAGACTACAGTAGTTGTGATCTTTGCCAAAGATGCTCAAGGTCCTGTTTGGAAACAAAGTTGCTCTGCTTTCCACAAATAAGAACCCCATGCACAGCTGAAATGAACTTTATTTAACTCCCCGTCAGGGAATCGAACCCCAGTCTTCCGCGTGACAGGCAGAGATACTGTCCACTAAACTAACAAGGAGACTCTTATGCTCAGTTCCTGGGAAGAGAAGTTTTTCTAATACATGAAAATATCCTATGAATCACAACCTCACAAAGCTGATTACATAAGACAGCCCCTTCTCAGCTGGTCACTGACGGTGTAGTGGTGCACACACCAACCTTTCCTGTAAGTGGTGTGGGCTCTATTCCCGCTCAGTGGTGGTGTTGCAATGTTCCCTGCAACTCTCTGGCAACCAGCCCACAGTCCAATATGACTTTTGCCCAATTTTAGCTGGGGCAGGCTCCAGCACTCCTGTGACCCTTGTGAGGATAAGCAGTTTGGTCTGATGGTCCTTTCGAGTGGGTGGCTATTGCTGAATATATTTCTGCTGCAGAGGTTGATGAGTAAAACTCATGTTGGCGGAGGGACGATCGGGCTTAACAAAATCTTTCTGAATTGGGACCGAATGTTGTGAATCCGCCGCTGATATGTTATTGACTTACGAAAATATACACAACATAAAGGTGGAGCGTCTTTGGAGCAGCAGAAAGCAGGCAGTGGGAAAGACTGTGAGGACTCCATCCAGTGATAGTTAAATCAGTTCCATCGATTGTGGTCTTGTAATTTGAAGCCAGGGAATACCAAGAACCTCAGGGGAAGGAGTGACAAAGAGTGATATGGTTTCACGGTGATTGCCAGAGATGAAGAGTGGGATCGGCAGTGTTTGATGGGTGACAGAGGAGATAACCGTGAACCTTTGCGGGATGGTAGTCGATGGAGGTACAGAGTGAGGCATGTGGCTTGTTGGTCTCGAGGTATTATTCTCGCTTTGGCGAGCAACAATTTCACCTGTGTAGAGCTGGATTTGTTATATACGCTTGATACACGTGAGGTCCTTGTTTGAAAACAAACCTGCTCGGCTTGTTTTTCGCAAAGACGAGCCCCACGAATAACAAAGGATAACACCATCTCCCCGTCGGGGAATCGAACCCCGGTCTTCCGCGTGACAGGCAGAGATACTGCCCACTATACTAACGAGGAGACTCTTGTTCTGTTTTCCCAGGAAGAGATGGTCTTCGGCTGAGTTATTATTATTATTTTTTTTTTTGTCGTGAAGGAACTGTTGTACATGAAGTGCTTGTCATATTCGACATGTTGACTCGAATGCCACCATAATAAAATATTGTTTGAAAATATTCTGTGCGAGCAACTGTTTCCAAAGTTGTGGAAAAATGAATGTGGTAGTAGAAAACTCACTTGATTTCAGGTCTCAAACATACATTAATTCATCACTTGGAAATATACTTTTCGGAGGGGAAATTACTGACTAATTTTTTATATATAAAAATAGATTTATTTTATGTTTCTGAACAGGTTGTTACATTTTTATTTTATTTTTGGTGATGATGTGGCACATTCTTTGGTTATGATGGAGTTTTCCTTGGCCACTTCTAGGAAAATACTGTTGCATCTGTGTGTAGGAGCTGGCTTTGTTGCAAGTCCATAATAAATATATTTACAAATACTCGAAAACACTTGTATTTTGTTCATGTCGTAACACAAGAACATTCGCACCATTTCCTGGTCCTCTTGCACTCAAGAAAGTCTGGCTGCAGGGTTAGCCTCCTCTCAGCCCCCCCACCTCACATCTCAAATCCCATCCTGCAGACTAAAACCGCCACCGTCAAGCAGGGAACAAAGTAGAATAATTTGAAAATTCCGTTTCAGTGTTTCAGGAATTTAGTAGAATATTTTAAAAATAATCTTTAATTTCCAATTCAGCATTAAATCCATTTGTTTACAGCACTGGACACTTCATTCACAATTTTCATCTACAACCCTCAACGAGAGGGCAGCTATCCAATATCTCTGGCGGAACCCTACAGCCGTCGGATCAGCCAGCCACGAGTTACTGGTTTTGTCCCCTCGAAATTGGGCAACCCCCACACCTTGTACCTGCAATGAAGCTCAATCTACGTTTTCGGCCCTTTGCCAGTCTGGACATACCAGCGGCGACCCGAGTCTTCCTGGAGAATGCTCCCCACGCCCCTTCCAGGTACACTCTCCGAATTCCTGCCTGCGTTCACCCACAACTTTGCCCAGTCCGATTGTGTTACTGCCCTGGATGTCAGGACGCGAGTCCAGTAGTCGGTGGAGCTGATCATTTTTGCGATTCTTCTGATTTGAATCGCTGGAATCAGTCTGCCGAGCTTCAGGAGGCGCGGCATCGTAAATACAGCAACCCATTGCACCTGGACGGTGACAAATGGAGCCACTGCTTCACTGCCCGGCGGACGATCCCATCAATCCGAAACTGGCACTTCACCTAGATCTGCCTGATAAATAACCCTCATCAGGGTGAATGAGTTTAAAACCCACAGCTTCTGTGAGGGCTTAAGAGGTGCCTCGGCAATATTCTGGATCTACCTCTGGATCAACGGAGCTAAATCCGGTGTTATGACACCGTGCACGGGTCCTACTTGCACTCCTAGGTAACTGACCGATTCACCCGGAGGAATCATGTGGATAGGCGTTTCACCGATCCTCTAGCCTTCACAGTCATTCACCACCCCTCGCTCCATATAGAACCTGTGGCACTTCCTGGGTTGAACCTTCAACCCTGTTAAGTTGCAGAAGTGGTCCAGCATCGCCAGACTCCTCCCCATCCCCTCATTTGAACCACTCACCAGCACAAGATCATCAGCGAAGGCTAGTGTAGCGATAGACATATCGCCCCATTATAGCCCAGATCTGGCCTGTTCGAGCCCATGGATAAGGGGATCCATGGCCAAGTTGAAAAGCAGTGGGGACATTGGGTCGCCTTGCTTCACTCCAACTTGTAGACATAATGTCTGTGTTTGGCCATCCGCACAAGATACCCTGGTCACGCAGTCCACATATGAGTTACGGATTAACTCAACATGTTCGTCAACACCGCGTTCTCTCAGAACACACAGGATATGCTCGTGAGATATGGAATCAAAATCCATGAACACAACTGCCAGCGGAGTCCCCCCAGACCTTGAGTTCCTTATGATCTCGGACAAAATCACCAAGTGATCCGCACACCCACTCGAGGAAGCAAGGAAACCGCGTTGTCTGGGGTTCAGAGGACAGGCTTGCAATAGCCTCATCGTCGTACACCTCGCAAACAGCCTCAGAACCACCGATCCTATCGTCACGGGACACCACCCAGTTGGATCCCGCAATTCATCCGGATCGTTGGACTTCGGCAACAGCCGCATCCGGCACTCCTTGAAAGCCCGGGGAATGACTCCACGGACCAACGTCGTGAACAGCCGTGCCAGTTGCTCACCCTGGGGGTCCCAGTGCAACAGCGCCCTTTTGCTGATCCTGTCTGCTCCCAGGGCCGTGCAGTTCTTCAATCGAGCCAGGTTTTCCATCACCCCCTTTGCCAGAATCAGAACATGGAACTCGCACTTGTCGGTGGGAGCTTTCGTTCCAAACTCCCCAGCCCCCAGAATTGCTCCCCTGCCTCCCATCTCTGCCGGAAGTAGGATCAGCTCTTGCACCTCCCCCACACTCCAGAGCTTCATTCCTTTGACCCCCTCTACCTTCTCTACCTTCCTTGCCTTCCACTCCGCCTTGTGGACATGCCGCTTATGTTGGGAGACACCAACCGCGGAAGCAAATACTCATCCGCAGAGCTTGCAATTGAACTCCCACCTCTGCTAACCTCCACCGTGGCCCCCTTGCACTTAGGCTGAAGCAAAACATAACCAGATGTTTAATAAGTGCAAAAAAAAGCACATACTTCTGTAGTAACTGCTGAAACCAGGGCTTCAACCAGGTACCTTTGGATCTTCAGTCTAACGCTCTCCCAACTGAGCTGTTTCAGCTCCGTGAGCGTAGGAACTGTAGCCTGGTTGCAACTCTATCAAAGAACCAAAACATGCCGCAAAACAAAAACCAGATGTTTAATAAGAGCCAAAAAAGCACATAATTCTGTGCTAAATGCTGAATCCAGGGATTGAACCATGGACCTTTAGATCTTCAGTCTAACGCTCTTCCAACTGAGGTATTTCAGCTCCATGAGGGTTGGAACTGTTGCCTGGTTGCAACTATGTCAAAAACCAAAACATGCCGTAAAACATAACCAGATGTTTCATAAGAGCCAAAAAAGCACATAATTCTGTACTAAATGCTGAACCAGGGACCTTTAGGTCTTTTGTCTTATGCTCTCCCCAACTGAGTATTTCAGGTGCAAGGGTGGGAACTGTTGCCTGGTTGCAACTCTATCAAAGAACCAAACATGGCGCAAAACATAACCAATGTTTCATAAGAGCCAAAAAGCACATAATTCTGTACTAAATGCTGAAACCAGGGATTGAACCAGGGACCTTTAGATCTTCAGTCTAACGCTCTCCCAACTGAGCTATTTCAGCTCCATGAGGGTAGGAACTGTTGCCTGGTTGCAACTCTATCAAAAACCAAAACATGCCGCAAAACATAACCAGATGTTTCATAAGAGCAAAAAAGCACATAATTCTGTACTAAATGCTGAAACCAGGGATCTTTAGGTCTTTTTGTCTTATGCTCTCCCAACTGAGCTATTTCAGATTCATGACGGTGGGAACTGTTGCCTGGTTGCAACTATCAAAGAACCAAAACATGCCGCAAAACATAACCAGATGTTTCATAAGAGCCAAAAAAGCACATAATTCTATACCAAATGCTGAAGCCGGGTTGAACCAGGGACCTTTAGATCTTCAGTCTAACGCTCTCCCAACTGAGCTATTTCAGATCCACGAGGGTTGGAGCTGTTGCCTGGTTGCAACTCTGTCAAAAATCAAAACATGCCACAAAACATAACCAATGTTTAATAAGAGCCAAAAAGCACATAATTCTGTACTAAATGCAGAAACCAGGGACCTTTAGAGCTTCAGTCTCACGCTCTCCCAACTGAGCTATTTCAGCTCCATAAAGGTAGCAACTGTTGCCTGGTTGCAACTCTGTCAAAAACCAAAACATGCCGCAAAACATAACCAGATGTTTCATAAGTGCCAAAAAAACACCGGGAAACAAGTTCAGGAGTCTCCTCGTGAGTATGGTGGACAGTATCTCCGACCTGTCACGTGGAAGACCGCGGTTCGATTCCCCAACGGGGAGTTACACAATGTCACATTTGCTTTTCGTGGGCCTCTTCTTTTTGGAAAGCAGGCCAAGCAGCCTTGTGTCCAAGCAGGAACCTCCCACGTATCAGGCGAATCTCACAACTCCAGTTCTACACAACTGAAACTGTTGCTCATGTACCGTCAATCAGCAGGACCAGCAACTCGCCTCACTCGGTTGAATTACATTTAACTGTAGTGACCTGAAAGAGTCAAACATAACAAATCTTGAAACATTTTAACCTTCCAAAAAATACAAAATGAACAAGAAAGTATTTAAAATTACAAAAATATATTAACAAAACATCAATATGGATAATAATTTGGCAACCCATGAGAGTATGAATTCAAATTTTTAACATGGATTTTTTTTAACATTGAAATCCAACACGAAAAAAACATCTTAAAATTTTATGTGCAATAAATATTCACCCTAAAAAATATCTGTCTGAAAAAATTCACCGTAACACGAAGAGCTCTAATTTCTGGACAATGTGAAAATAAATTCCATTCAAGTTCACTTTTAACAACTTAAATATTTCTCAAGGTAACCATTCAAGGTATATCCGATCATCCATTTTCTGAGCTGCTTATCCTCACAAGGGTTGTGGGACTATTGCTGGAGCCAATCCCAGCAATCTTCAGGGAGGAGGCAGGGGACACCCTCAAATGGTTGCCAGCCAATCACAGGGCGCATAGAAGCAAACAACCACTCACAAACACGTGCAGGGGCAATTTAGTGTTTTTCGGATATGGGAAGAAACGGCAGAATTTGGAGAAAGCCAACGCAGGCACGGGGAGAACATGATGACTTGACACAGGCAGTACTGGGATTTGAACTCCCTCCCCTTGGAACTGTCAGGCCAACGCTCGACAAGTGCACCACCGTTCTTCCCTTATTTGGTCCATATTATCTAAAATATTGTGTTGATTGTTGTAATATTTTAGGAGGTTGAAGTTGCCAAGAGTAGAGAGGAAATTTTGGTGATGATTGTTGACAGTTTTTGGGTTCATGCATGAGGCCTGCAAAATGTGGCACTCGCCCACCATGTTCATATGATTTTAATGATGACACCCAAATAAATAGATTATTGCACATATTAAATCAGTAATTGACATAATTTTTGTGTACTCGATGTTGTTCATGTGGTGCAATGATATATGTCAGCAATGTATGATGTAATACCAAATTAAATAAAACCGTGTTTGGTAACTCAAGTAAGCTGTTTTCTTTTTTTAATTTCAAGAAAAAATATTGAGCAAAACAAAAATTTTTTAAATATGGACCATGAAGACCTATACTTTCAACATTATGGATTTTGTCCAATGTTTTAGTGATAGCAACATCAAATGAGCAAATAATTGATTGAAATAAGACTGGAATTTGGGGTAGTAGACTGCCAAGTGTATTTGTGATCTTTAATAAATCCATCCATTCATCCATTTTCTTCACCACTTATCCTCACAAGGGTTGCGGGGAGTGCTGTTGCCTATCACAGCTGTCAACGGGCAGGAGGCAGGGTACACCCTGAACTGGTTGCCAGCCAATTGCAGGGCACATTGAGACAGACAACAGACACACTCACAATCACGCTGAGGAGCATTTTAGAGTGTCCAATTAATATTACATGTTTTTGGAATATGGGAGGAAACCGGAGTCCCCGGAGAAAATCCACGCAGGCAGGGAGAGTACATGCAAACTTCATACAGGCGGGTCCGGGATTGAACCCGGGACCTCAGAACTGTGAGGCCAATATTTTACCAACTGATCCACCGTGCCACCAATCTTAATAAATAACAAATAAACAATAAATGAAGTATGACTCAGTTTGCTTGTACAGTATATCAAATCCATTTCCCCCATCAAAAGAAATGAATGTCTTTCAACCATTGAGAATCTTTTATTAACAAAATTCTCTCAACTTCAAGCAAATGTGGCCCGAGTCAAATGACCAAAGTCAAAAACTGCAAAGCTGAGGGACTGTAGAGGATCACGAGCAGCTCCAATATCAGATAGTGATGACATCATGTCACACTGTACTTACTGATGACGACATGATAAAAAGTCCAAACGTGATATAACATGTCCCACTAACTTCAAATTTTCTCTGTGAGGGAAAAGTTTTAAAAAATAGCAAATGAAATGAGAAGACTTACTGAAGAGAAACCTTTTCCCTGCTCAGTTTGTGGTCAGATTCTCTCCTCAGGTAGTTCTGATAAACACAACACGGGGTGTGTGGCACACACACACACTCACATACAGAAGAGACTTGTTTCACATATAGTTTTCTAGTATTTTTTTGTGCATCATTCTGTGTTGTGTTTTGCTTTGTTTTGTTTTTTTAGAAGGCCGGATTGTCAGATTGTCCCTTATCATCTTGTCTCGATCGTGCCTTGTATCGACTCTCGATCGTCTTTGAATCAATTTGTATCGTCTTATACCGTCAGATTTGCTTGTATCATCTTTTATTGCTGGGTCGTCTTGTACTTCATTTTGTTTTATTATCTTTATAGTGGTTTGTATTGTTCTAGATTGTATTGTTTTGTCAGATTGTCTTGTAAAGTTTTTATTGTCTGGACATCTTATTGGTGCGTTTTCTCCTCTGAATGTTGATTGATTGGTACCGGCCCCTCGCTGAATTGTTTTGTATTGCCTTGATGCTGCTGTATTTGTATGTGCTGGATTTAATCATGCAAATATACAGTAGCAGTCCATGCTAAAGTTCATTTGTTGATTCTGCATTGTAACAGGTAAATCCTCATCCCCAGAACACACCACTGACCCGGACTGATCTAAAACCAAAGTGTTATGATTGCTTTGTTGGCAGTTGTGAGCACACAGGGAGACCCATGATGTTTCAAGCCGGCCTTCATATCACCCACCGACTTCGGCCTGTGCAAAGAAGGTAATCAAATCACGGAACGGCCACATGAAGACTCTTCTGCGGGACGCCGAGTATCTGGCGGCCGAGGTCAGAACCACAACAGCAACTCTCAAAACACTCAACTTTAAACACAGATCATGTTTTACCTTAACTGACCACTGTCCATTAGAATCGGATTATTTTTCATTGGTGGGGTCTCAATTTGAAAACACAAACACGGCTTTAAATCGCCAGACTGACAGAACAGAATTCATTTTTAATGAGACACTTCAATACCATTTTTCAGTGCTAGGAAAATTATAGCTCCTACCATTTGTTAACAGTACTTAGTCTGGTGAACTCAATTTTGTCAATGACCTTTTGTTTTTTTTACATCACTATGGTCTATTTCAAAGTAATCGGAATACAGCAGACGTACAGCTCACCTGGAATCTTCCTGGGAATCTTATTCATTGATTTGGAAACTTAGTATATTGTAAAAATCCCAAGGCCCCGACCGCGAGATTTATGTTTTGAAGGCTGGATTCTGATATTTGGCCGGTGTAAAATTCTGTTTTTTATTGACTGATGATTCAGCTATATAGTGGCTATCTTTAAAAGACCTTGATATGATCTAGAAATTGGGAATGATGAATGACTCGAATGCATGTCCGTGTTGGCAATCTTTTATTCTTCCCACCCCCCCCAAATACTACAAAAAGATAATGTAGTGGAGTTCGCCCGCAAACGCATGCTTTCCCTGATACGGCGTTGGGCTTCAGGGGCTGGAGGCCCGACTACGGCCACGGCCACGCCGGTGGACTGGTGGGGCTTTGGGGCGTGGTGACCGTACGCGATGAATGTGGCGGTCCCGCCTGCCTTTTCCACAATCATGACCACGAGAAGCTCTTTGAGCTGATCCTCAGGGAGGAGATCAAGTTTCCCCGCGCACGCTGTTCCGCCGACGCCAAGTCTCTGCTCTCCTCGGGCCTCCTCATCAAGGACCCCAACAAACGGTGAGATCGTGCGAGACCGCCAGTGGTGTCAGCCGCTTGAAATACGAAAAAACACAAAAGTCGTTTTGAGATCAGCCTGTATGATGGCTCTTATCCTTGTCCTCTTTCTCCTTTTTGCCTTCATTTTTTCTTCTCTTTTTCCCTTTCTAACCCACTTCTCTTCTCCTGATATCCCCTTGTTCTTTTTCAACATCTTTTCATCTTCATCTTGTCATTGTCTTGCATTCCTCCTCTTCTCCTTGTGCCCTCGTCCTGTTGCTTTCCTCTTCTTCCCATTCTCCTCCTTTCTTTCTCCTTCCTGTTACTCTCCTCTTCCTCTCATTCTTCTTGTATGCCTTCTGTCTTATCCTCTCCTCACATTACAACTCTTTTTATCCTCTTTTCCGTCCTCATTTTCTTCTTTCTCCCCTTCTTTTCCGCCTTCTCTTCTCGTGATCCTCCTTTCCCCTCCCTCCTTTTCTCCTCCTCCTCCATTCTTCATCCCGCCACTCCCCAGGCTGGGCGGCGGTCCGGACGACGCCAAGGAGATCATGCGACACAGTTTCTTTGTCACCGTGGACTGGCAGGATGTCTACGACAAGAAGGTGAGGACGATCCCTTCTCGCACAATACGCTGTACCGCAATCTAATAATACATCAGATCAGATCAGATGTGTCATATCTATTTCTCATCATGGCTGTTAGTCCCGCAAATGGGATGATTCTGCAGTTACAGCAGCAAAGTGAATAATAGAAGATGAAGTATGACATCAATTGGTTCACCTTTGTCGACCACCAAGTTCCATGTTCATGTTTGTCCACACTTTTTATCATCATTTTTTTGACAATAGTCAGTCTCGATGTCGTCAGCTATTCGGTACACTCTAAGTACAACTTACTTTAGCACTCAGCAAAACGGGTAAAAGCACTTCATCACTCAAGTAAAGGGCATCGTGACAAAGGACATGTAGGAACTTTATACGTCCATAAGATGTCAGTTTGGCTTAAACAAGAGCTGCCATATTGTGCTGTGTACAATCACAACAAGGCAACTTGGAATAACTTTTCATAGGCAAGAATATTTTTGGGCTCTTTTCTTTCCCAGATCTCCCGTATTAATAGCACATTTTTCGACATTGACCAAAAATGTAAACCTTGTGAAAATAATTTTCACTGTCCCTGCACTCCCCTTGATGCAAGGTTGCTTTGCGAGTATAGAATAGTATATAACTTTCCAGGTCTGGAAAAGTACAGGAAATGGGAATTATGTATGGAAAATGTATTCATGTTCTCAAGACTGTCGCAACGCCTCTATTTTCTAGAACAAAAAAAAATATATATGGATCTCTAAAAATATATCTAAGTTGATCTGTTTGAGGCAGTTGGAAGGTGACAAT
>NC_084659.1:12176312-12203923 GCF_019802595.1 Syngnathoides biaculeatus | reverse complement strand
CAACATTAATCCCAATCCAGTGTTGTTTTGATTTCATATTTTAGCTTTAATGTAAATTGAAGTTTAAATTTAAATTTAGTCAGCTCTGAATACTTGTTTCCCCTGTTAATAATCTCTGAAGTTGAGTTTCATGTTTCATCTTTCAACAGTACAGTAGTTTCCATAGTGTAGTGGTTATCATGTTTGCCTCACACGTTAAAGGTCCCTGGTTCGAGACCGGGTGGAAACAAGCTTTTGTTTCTCGCTTGCTTGTTAAGGAGCTGTATTATTTATTTATTTATTTATTTATTTGCTCATGTTGTAAATCTTAAGGAGAGTGGGCGTTTCCATAGATAAATACTGCTGATGTGTGCCTGGTACATGTTTCAAAACCGGGTGTAAGCAAGGACTTTCCGGTGTTGCGGCTGTTGAGCATTGGCCTCAGAATTCTGAGAATATGGGTTCAATCCCATCCCCGTTTGCATGCGTTTGGAGTTTGCATGTTCATCCCGCACCTGCGTGATATAGTGCTTAGTATACTGTGTTGTAGTTGTAGCAACCCTGGTTTAAATCTGAGTCACAGCAGGACCAGATTCCAGGAGTTCATTTCTTTAGTCCTGAGGTTTGAAATTTGCGTGGGACAGTGACAGTCCTTAAGATGTGCTTGAGTGGGGCTCTCAGCCACTGTGAGGCAAATGGTGCAATGGATAACATGTGTACCCAAATGAAGCCTTGCAGCCAATTAATTTCCACATGGTCCAAATCTTCATGGTGCTTTATTTGCGCTATGGCATCATCAAGTGGTCGGGAAGCCCATGAAGTCAACAGTGTTGAGAATTCTATGGCTATTTGTTCAAGAAAATTTTTGAATGTGCTTGTGTTACTATTTGACATGTCTCACACGCCCCTCTAACTGTGACATCCCAACAAGACTCCCGAGTTTTTTTCTGGGACTTGAAAACTGCTCTTTTCAAAGCCACAAATAATCAAGAAGCATACTGCAAGAACAAGGTGCACCGAAATGAAAAACATGATCACTTGTCATACTGGCTGTTGAAATTTCCAAAGAGATCTTATTGGAAATTTCAAAACCTGGACCTCATGGAATCCTGGTCGCCTTGAGAGTATAACCCAACAACAAGAACCCACAAAGAAGAGCACATGACTTCATTCCTTGTCAAATGGGCAACAATGGTGTTTTAAATGATGGAGATAATCGCATATCTCATTGATCATTTGGCTGGCACCCAAAACAAGGATCGTTTGCCTTCAACCAACACAGGAAAGTTCAATGACCCCTTTGCTTGCTACAAGGGCCACCTTGAGCAAATGAGCAACTTGTATTATTGCAGCATACTGTGCAACTAAAGATGGCATAGCTGGGCCTCTCCAGGAGTTGAAACCAGGACCTCTCAAACCCAAAGTGAGAATCATACCTCTTGATCAACGAGCCACATCAGTCACCATCCCTGTAAAGTTTCGCAGCCCTGGATGATTGAGTCACCTGCCATCCACCAAACAGTGCCTATCACACTCCTCATGTCCGGCAATCACCCTGAAACCATATCCCTCTTTGTCATTCCTTCCTCTGAGATGCCTGTGGTTCTTGGTATTCCCTGGCTTCAAATTCACAAGCCCACAATAGACTCTACTCTTTGAACTACAAGTGGATGGAGTCCTCGCTGTCGCTGCCACTGGCTGGTTTCTGCTGTTAGAGCCTCCAAAGACGCTCCCCCTGCTGCTGACCCAGTAGACCTCTCTCCAGTTCCACAAGAATATCGTGACCTCTCACAAGTATGCAGTCAGGATTTAGCAATCGCTCTCATGAGTACACTCACTGCGGAGTGTGTCGTTCCTCTGGGAAACTAATCACTCATCGTACTCATTGGCAGATCACAACCAAACGAATCAGTCTTCAGTTCCTTAGTAGACCAGTTCACGAATGAATCACTCTGTTCACTTAAGTGCCTCCTACTGACATGGACATTAATGAGGATTGATGCCATTATCCAAAGTTGAAAAACACATTCCACAAGTTTCCATCATGGCACATCTCAATAAGTGATAATGATGTCAAAAGTTTCATTTCAATTCAAAAAGTGAAACTCATCGAGAGTCACCATTTTTTGAGACATGTATAATTTTGATAATTATATCTTACAGCAAATGACAACTCCAAATGCACCACTTCTAGAAATAAAAATGTAACAATGTACTAAGAAACATAAAATAGATATATTTTTATATCTAAATTTAGCCAGTAATTTCCCCTCTGAAAAATGTATTTCCAAGTGATTAATTAATATATGTGTGAGACCTGAAATCAAGTGAGTTTTCTACTACCATATTCATTTTTTTTAGCTGTGTCTGATTACCACAACTTTGGAAAGAGTTACGCACACAGAATATTTTCAAACAATATTATATTATGGTAACATTCGACTCAACGTGTCCAATGTGACCAGCGCCTCAGCTACATCAGCGGAGACCGTCTATTCCCAGGAAACAAGGGAGACGGTCTCCTCGTTAGTATAGTGGACAGTATCTCCGCCTGTCACGTGGAAGACTGGGGTTCGATTCCCCGACGGGGAGATAGTTGATGTTATCCTTTGGTTTTCGTGGGGCTCTTCTTCACGGAAAAATAGCTGAGCAGCTTTGTTTCCTAACAAGGACCTCACGCAACTCCAGTTCGACACAACTGAAATTGTTGCTCGTGCCCTGTCAGTCAGCAGAACCAGCAAACTTCTTCTTGCATTCGGTAACTACAGTGGCCTGAAAGTGCCAAACGTAAACAAAACACAAATATAGAGGTAATTCATTGCCATCAGAGTATGAATTAAAATTTCCAATGTCATTTTTCAACATTGAAATCCAACCCACAGATATCAATCTATCCATTTTCTAAACCCCGAGTCCTCACCAGGGTTGTAGGATTATTGCTGGAGCCAATCTGAGCAATCTTCAAGGAGGAGGCAGCGTACACCCTCAAGTGGTTGCGAGCCAGTCGCAGTGCACATGGAAACAGACAACAGTCAATAGCAATTTAGAGTCTCCAATTGTGTTTTTGGGATGTGGGAGGAAACAGGAGTGCCCTGAGAAAACTCACCCAGTCACAGGGACAACAGGCAAACTAGACACGGTCAGAATTTGACCCGTGATCCTCAGAACTGTGAGACCAACGCTCTACAGGTACCCCACCGTGCTGCCCTTATTTGATCCATATAAAATGTTGGCCTCATTGTCGTAATATTTGAGAGGTTAAAGTCGCCAAGAGTAGAGATTGCATACATTTTGGTGTTGATTGTTGACAGTTTTTGGGTTCATGCATGAGACCTGCAATGACGTGGCACACGCCCACCGTGGTTTTACACACAAGTTAATAGATTTTTCCACATATTAAATAAGTGATTGACATAATTTTTGGGTATGAGCTGTTGTTCCTGTGGTGCAATGACAGATGACAGCAATGTATGATATAATACCAACTTGAACAAACCCATTTGGAAACTCAAGTAAGCTGTATTGTTCTTTTCATTTCCAGAAAATTTCTTGAAAAAAAAAAGGTATTCAAATATGGACCCATACTTTGAAAACTATGTATTTTGTCAAATAGTTTAGTGATGTCAACATCAAATAAGCATGAATGATTGAGTAGAAGTGTATTTGTGATCTTTAATTAATGACACTTGTTAAAACAGTGAATTTGACTCAATTTGCTTGTACCGAATATCAAAGACATTTTCCCCATTAAAAATGAAGATGTCGCACTCTCATCACTAATGAAGAGATGATGAAAAATCTAAACTTGATATGACACGTCACACTCACAACAAGCGATGGAAATCATCTTTGTGGGAACTCTTTTACCTGGATAAATAAATGGCGCAGGAGAAGACACACTGGAGAGAAATGTTTTCCCTGCTCAGTTCGTGATCAGATTCTCTCCTCCATATTGTCTTGATCAACACGATAAGGTGTGTGTGGCTCACACACACACACACACACACAAATGCACACATGCACAAAAGCACACAAACACAAAAACACACACGGGTACACAAAAGTTCAGTTTCAATGTGAAAATATTTACCCAGGTCTGTGCTAACTCTGATTCAAATATTGATGTTTCTAGAATTGGTATGGGTGGTACAGTGGATCAGGTGGAAAGTGCTGGCCTCACAGTTCTGAGGTCTCGTGTTCAATCCCGAAGATCCCTGTGTGGAGTTTGGATGTTCTCCCCGTGCTTGCGTGGCTTTTCTTCTCACATCCCAAAAAAACCTGCAACATGAATTGGACACTCTAAATTGCCCCTTGGTGTGATTGTGAGTGTGGCTGTTTGTCTCAATATCCCCTGTGATTGGCTGCCAACCAGTTCAGGGTGTACCCTGCCTCCTGCTTGTTGACAGCTGGAATTGGCTCCAGCACTCCCTGTGACCCTCGTGAGGATAAGCGGCAAAGAAAATGGATGGATGAATGCATGGAGAAAAGAGAGTCACCACCAACACATCCAGGAGGAAAAAGTCATCAGGTCTTCATGAGGAAATAGAAGAATTATCTATATTTTCATGAACCAGCAAGCATGTACACAACATTTGTTGTTTGCATTTTACTCATCACAGTAAGCACACACATTTGTTAGTGGAACACACTGGAGCAGGGGGCAACTGAAACAACCGGGGAGCAATTCAGTGTATCTGTGTCTTGCTCATGGACACAACACCAGTGAGTTTGGGTGGGGTCTTGAACCTACTGTTGGTTTCCCCATGGTGGCAGTCCAGCTAAACCATTGGTCCAGGCCCATTAATTTGGGTCGATGTGAAAAGTTGAAATCACCAAAAACATTGTCAAGCAATTAGTGTTGAGATAAAAAAAAATAATTATTGATGAAAAGCTTTGGCATGCCGAGTTTGCATGTTTTCTTTTTCTCTTTCTTGGTCCTCTTGCAATCAACAGAGTCTGGCTGCAAATCTCCCCTCTTCGAGCCCCCACCTCACATATCAAGTCCCATTCTGCAGACCTCAACCGCCACCGTCAGGTTGGGAATGAAGTATTATAATTTTGTTTAATATTTCACCTTTCACCAAAACCATATTAAAACCAAAAATTTATCTTCCTCCGCCATCTTTTTCCAATTTCATCCATTTTTGAAAAAGCTCGATCAAGCCACGAGAGCGGCGCTAAAAAAAATCAAAAAATGTGGGTTGCCTCCTCCTGGTCTTGTAGAATGCTTAAAACGAGTGTCAAGGGTTAACTTTTGTGGCTCGTTGGTCTAGGGGTATGATTCTCGCTTAGGGTGCGAGAGGTCCCGGGTTCAAATCCCGGACGAGCCCCTATAAGAGGTTTTCCTTGACAATTGTCACATACTATGTGTCAAAAAGGTTGATACTTGCCAGTCAGTCACAAGGCAGTTGTGGTTGATTGCGACAGCGTGCAGAGAAAAAACATCAGCTGTACTTTTTTTTTTAACTTTAGCTCACCGCGCATGTGCAACCAACGACAGTACAAGAAAACACGCTGTCAGCGAGTCCCACCCTATTTTCAGCTCTCCCTTAAGAAATCTTCTGAAACATGAGTATGGATGCTGCCGTAAAGAATGCAAAAGCGGATCAGTTTCATACGGATTGTGAGGCGGACTTCTTTTTCACGATGTCACTTTCGAAGTGTGTTTGCTTCATCTGCCAGTGTAGTGAAATGTGGAACGGCATCTTCGAATTGTTTATGGAAAATACGACACTGACATTCCGCCGAAAAGCAAGCTGAGAATGAGGAAAATGAACGAACTAAAATCCCAGTTGGCCGCACGGCAGTCACTTTTCACACAATATAGTTGAACAGCGAAAGCCGCCACCATCATTTCCGGGTTCATCACATCACACATAAAAGAGAGTTAGTTGACTCGTTGTTCTAATCTTTTAAAAATAAATTGGGAATATTATCTTCAATAGAATCACTGTTGCTGTAAATGAGTGCAGTGACACGGCGCTGTGAAGCCATGGCTGACGTGTGGAAGGACATCGAAGATTGTCAGTGTTTCTCACTGCAAAAAGGTGAAGCTGACAAAAACCTTCTCAGCTTATGGAAATTTGGGAAAAATGGGTTTTTCTGGGACTTGAAAACTGGACTTCTCAAGGTCACAGGTAATCGAGAAGCATACCGAAAGAACAAGGCCCACAGAAATTAAAAAGATGCTCACTTGTCATACTAGCCACTGTGTGATGACGGCAAAGGATTCCTGGCTGTTGACATTTTCAAAGAGAGCTTGTTGTGAATTTCAACCCCGGGACCTCTTTCAGTGAGGCTCTCCTTGAGAAGTGTTCCCCAATAACAACAACCAACACAGAGGAGCAAATGACTTCATAACTCAATGATCACGTGGCTGCCACCCTAAACAAGAATGAACCCTTGAGTTTCTACACAGGCCACCTTGAGAAAGACAGCAAGGTAAAACATTACAGCATACTGAGCCACAACGGACTGCTTAGCAGGGCTCGTCCGGGAGTCGAACCCAGGACCTCTCACACCCGAAGCGAGAATCATACCTCTAGACCAACGAACCACATGGGTGGTTGGCCACTCCCATCTCTGAAAAACTTCACGGCCCTGAAGGGCCAGGTCATCTCCTCTATCACCCACCAAACACTGCCAATCCCGCTCTTCACCTCCGGCAATCACCGTGAAACCACAACACTCTTTGTCACTCCTTCCCCTGAGATTCTTGGGATTCCCGTGGTGACAGCGGACGAAACCATTGGCCCACGGCCATCAATTTCAGTCAGTGCATAAAGCTGAAATCAAAACAACTTTCACACAATTAGTTTTAAGATAAGAAAAACAAAACCATTGACGAAAAGCTCTGACAAACAGTTGCTTGCATTCTCAGTTTGCTTTTCTTTTCTCTGTTTTTTGTCCTCTCAGGCCCGTCCACCTCAACCTCGGTCTAAGTTTTAATCTTTAGTGTTTATTATGGTTATTGTTGTTATTATTAGCACCAGCAGGAGGCATTGAGGTCACTTGGGGTTATTGAGAGCGTGGGTGTCTCTTATCTGGTATGGTTATCCTCACGAAGGGGGCATGAGTGCTGGAGCCTCTCTCAGCTATTGTCAGGCAGGAGGCAGGGTACATGCTGAACCGTTTGCCAGCCAGTCACAGCTTGTAAGATCCTCAATTGTTCAAATGTTAGCATGTAATACACAGCTGTGTGTTTTTCTGGCACTTATTACACCACTGGTCGTGTCCGACAGTGCCGGCTCTTTAAATGAATTGCAACCAGTCAAAAGTAAAAGCTCAAGATCTGAAGGTCCTGAGTTATGGGAGTTCTGCTCGTGTTGTGATTGCACCTCATATTGTGCCCTGTGATAGAAAGGTTTTGACAAATGGGCTTTTGTTGTTCTTTCATCTGTGGTCATGTCCACTGCTTTGGCTTTTTAGGCCTTTTGAATGAGTTGCAACCAGGCACCGGGTCTCAAGATAAGAAGCTGAAATAGCTCAGTTGGGAGAGCGTTAGACTAAAGATCTAAAGGGCCCTAGTTCAATCTCTGGTTTCAGCATGGCTTTTGAGGTCAGTTAAATGAGTTGCAACCAGGCGATGTTTTCTCAGGAACCAAGAAGATTAAAAGGTCGCTGGTCTTGGAATTTACTACAAAGCTGTGTGGTTTTCAGGCACAAATTGACCCCTCTGTAGAAATTGCGTCATCCGCGACACTGACCAATCAGAGGCATACGCCACGCCTCTTTTTTGGACCCGCAGTTTCCTCAGACAACGTTGTATGGTCCACTATCGCTTCTGTTAGCGTTTCATCGCGTATTTGGGTTCTTTAACAATAGATATGGTTAAGAGGTGTAGTCACGGACTTTGTAATAGTCACGACAGGTATCCTGAAAGGCTAGTTGGTGGAGTTCAATTCGTACCCTTTCCAAAACCGAAGACCCACTACGAAAAATGTCTTCGATGGATCAAACTTTGTGGAAGACCGCATAATCAACTGAATCCATCAACCGGAACAGATATGTTTTCACGAAGGTAAGCCCTATATTTGATTTTCAATACATGTCTCATATAAATGAATTAGCAGTTCTTCGCTTGCATAACATAGCTACGTGTGAATGATTGACACACTTGATCTGTGTTGAGCGATATTTTGCGATGATCTGACTGCACAAACGTGTCCCTTTGTTCGCGCCTAATGAGTTAAGCTAAACCGGACTAGCAGTCCTAAAAGCCTTCGACGTGCACCGAGACACCAAGACTGAAGGAAGGATGTTTGAGGACACCAAAGTAGTGATTGTCGTACTCGGTCGGGACTTACGTATGTTGGGCACTAATTCAAGAATAATTATTGTGGCGAGCGCGTGACGTTACACAAAGAAAACGAGAGAAACAACTCGTAAATCAAGCCTCGCCTTCTTTTCCTTCATACGGTGGTTCACAAACGTCTATACAGATACATATACAGATTCTGCACACAAGTGTGATGTGTAACACGAAAATAGGAAACTGTCAATGACGAATTAGTCTTTGGGTTATAATATTTTATATTATGTGGCTTCTCGGTCTTCCTCTGACTCTGGAAAGATCTCGCGCTAATATCAATGGTTTCTCCGTCGATATGCATGTAAATACCATTGAAATACCGCTCGCTGAAATACTTGAAGCCCTGCTGTCTGCTTTTCAACGATATTTCATTGTTCGCTAAGAATGCGAGGGAGAAATCAGCCGGTAAATCGGACAGTTTCGCTCTATTCGTTTCTTGCTGCGCCGCCCTTTTTTGCTAATTGTTTGTCTGACGTCGGCGCACGTGGCGTGACGTCACTTCAAGAGGCGTGGTTAAGTGCCCTGTAATTTGCAGCTGCGTCAACAAAACCACATGACTTTTTTTTATGGTGCCATATTAGGAAGCAAGCTTTGGAAGGCAGACACTTGTTGTCTTATGACGGTAATGAAGTTTTTAAAATGACCTGTTTTCTCAGTGTAAAACAGAGCGTAAGATAAGTATGGTTACCACTTGCGTGGCAGTGGGCTGTCATAACAGACAGCATAAAACAACGAAAAAAGTATTTTCATCGATTTCCTGCGGACCCACAAAAAAAACAGATGTGGATTGCTGCCATAACATGGGAAGGTAGGCAGCCTTCCAGTACCAACCGTGTTTGCAGTGATCACTTTATCGAAAGTAAGTACATCGAGACAAAAGCTAAGAGAATTTGTTTACATTTTAATTATTCAAGAGGAAAGATAAGACAGTCATAATAAATATATCAAAATACCTGTACGGTAGATCTCTATTGTAGTAAATGACTGCTCATCACATGATCATGATGTGTGGCCTACGGTGCAGCACACATCAGCTGAAACAATCTACATAATATAATATTGATGAAAGAAGATAACCATTTTTTTTCCATCATAATTTTCAGATATAGATCTACATAGGTTTTTAGATATTTCAAGTCGCCCCTACTAAATGAGATTGGATCTTAAGCAATGGTTTTGAACATAGCATATGTTGTGTTCTTTGAATTTGGAGAAAAAAGTGATGACCCGTTACCCCCAGATAATATTCCAACCCAGTTCAAATATGTCAGTTCTTCCCAGAAAAGAGCGTAAACCTAACCCTAAAGTGCTGGAAAGGTTTCACAGGTGTGATCTTTCTCAGAAAAAAGGATCAGGTGAGAACAACAACAAAATAGTTTGCTTTTTCACAAATTTGGCCAAAACCAGCCTCCTACACATTTTTTTTTTGTAAGCATACGACACACAATCATACATAACCATATATCATCAGCACATAATGCACAGAATCATTATGATGTGGATAACAAGAGTAAATAAAATATTCCCATTATAATGTATCTGTTTACAGAAGCATCAAAAACAGAAGCAGCTGAGACACTTGTGTGTGCGTGTGTGTGTGTGTGTCACAGGGGGTTCTGGTCCCCGTTAACCACAAAAAACACAGGGTTACTTTACTTAGAAGAGAATCTTTGACCTAAATCTGAGCAGGAAAATGGTTTCTCACTAGCGTGCGTTCTTGTGTGTATTTTTAATTTTCCATTGTGGGAGAATCTTTGGCCGCAAACTGAAAAGGCAACGGTTTCTCACCAATGCGTGTAGTTTTAATTGTCTCTTCTGAGTGAATCTTTTGTCACAAACTGGACATGACAAAGGTTGCTCACCAGTGTGTGTTCTTGTGTGTATTTTTAAGGTTTGCTTCTGGGAGAATCTTTGGCCACAAACTAAGCATGCAATAGGCTTCTCTCCTGGGTGTATTTTCATGTGTTGGTCCATAATTCCCTAATTCTGCCCCCCCCCACCCCCATCGTAAATTCAATATTTCCTGCTGAATATGGACCGAATGTTGTGAATACTCGACATGGGACACTCCTGGTGATGACTTCAGTGGACTAAAATCATCATCTGTGTAATCTTAGTACCCAAATTTGAGCCATATCGTTCGCATTGAAGCTGCTCGGCCTTAGTTAGCCTGAGCCTAGCTCACTAACAACAAGACGCGTCTGTAATCTCATATTTACAAAGGAGGAAAACATCAAACGCTAGTACCTCCATAACCTGCAGAACCTACGTATCGTATACAACAAGGACCGTGAGTACTCATAAGAAGTTGGGCAAGTGGAAACGTCAACTTAAACTTGCTTCTCGGCCTAGTCTTCCTTAGCTTAGCTTGCTAACAACAAGATGTGTTTGTGATCAAATCCTTGATGTTGAAGAAACATTGAACGTGGAATAAACCTTCAACTACTAGAGTGAAAGCCATTGTGATTTGAATCTCTTCCATCTCCAAATCCTTTAAATCCCCATTATCCTTTATATTTTCACAACAGGTAGTATGTGATTTGTGTACCTAATGTGTGACTGTGTTTATTTGATTGCTTTTATTTGACCTTAACTTTAACGGCTTAGTCAACAGAAAGAAGAGGACTGCACAAACCATACAGCTGTGTGTAGGGACTTTGAATGTTGGGACCATGACAGGAAAAGCTAACCCTAACCTAACATGATGATTAGGAGAAAGATGGATATATTCCCCATTCTAGAGAGCAAGTGGAAAGGGAGTAAAGCTAGAAGTTTAGGTGCAAGGTTTAAATTCTTTTACCATGGAGAAGATGGGAAGAGAAATGGAGTAGGGGTGATTCTAAAGGAGAGCTGGCTAAGAATGTATTGGAGGTGAAAAGAGTGTCAGATCGATTGATGGGGATAAAATTTGAAATTGAGGGTATTATGTGTAATGTGATTAGTGGCTATGCCCCACAGGTTGCATGTGACCTCGAGTTGAAAGATAAATTCTGGAAGGAACTAGACGAAGCAGTCGTGAGCATTCCAGTCAGAGAGAAAGTTGTGATTGGTGCAGATTTCAATGGACACGTTGGCGAAGGAAACAGGCGCGATGAAGAAGTGATGGGTAACTACGGCATCCAGCAAAGGAACTTTGAGGGTGAGACGGTGGTCGACTTTGCAAAAAGTATGGAGGTGGCTGTAGTGAACACTTATTTCCAGAAGAGGGAGGAACATATAGTGACCTACAAGAGTGGAGGTAGAAGCACGCAGGTGGATTATATTTTGTGCATATGGGTTTAAATGGAAAAAGATGACACGCTGTGGCGACGCTTCACGGGACAAGCGGAAAGAAAAAGAAGAAGATATGGCCACAAACATCCTTCCCATCCATTTTCCAAGCTGCAAATGCACACAAGGGTGATGGGAGTTCAGCCAAGTTTGTGGAAAGGGCAGATGACACCATAAACTGATTGCCAGTCAGTCATAGGGCAGATATTTACACCATCACAGAGAAGGAATTGAACCAATCCTGCCCGCACCAACCACAGTGAAGTGGACCACAACACTATTCCTGACTTACAGTCACAAACAGTTTCCCCATCAGATCACATGAAAGTTCTTGCTTTCCACCTTTGGTTGCAAATATGTCAGCTGTTTCAATGGTGTGTTGGCGATCACGAGCACCTCACACGCGAAAGGTCCTCGGTTTGAAACCAAGTGGAAGCAGCATCTTCAGTGTCTCTTTCTTGTCATGAATTTGTCTGAGGTTTGCCAATCCTGTTATACATCTCAAGGAATGCAACAGTATGATTCTTCCTGTATGACCTCTCTGATGATCCAAATGTCAGGCATTTGGACACAAAACAGCAGTGTGGAAAGTGAAACAGAGTTGACCAAAACGTGAGGAGAAATGCCCAGAGAAAATTTCCATCATTTGTTGTCTGTGTCATATGATCTTCAAAATATTTTATCATCTTTGTCAGTGTGAGGAGTGTGACGTCATGTCAGATCGTGTGTCCTGCTAGGACCCCCAAAACATTTTCTTTTTGTTTCACTCATTAGACATTATCCATCCATCCATTTTTGTGCCGCTTATCCTCACAAGTGTCGTGGGGAAGCTGGAGCCTTTACGATGTAAATGGCTAATTGGAGGGAATGCAGCAGAAGTGTCAGGATGTTGATGAGTTCTACTTTTTTCCTAGCCATTCAGTGTAGTTTTTGGCTCTGTCATGCAGAACTTTGAAAAATGTCATGGCACACCAACAAACAAAAATATGAAAAAGTGCCCGCCATGTTGTATATTCTAAAAACAGTGTCAACCATTGCCTTTTGTGGCTCGTTGGTCTAGGGGTATGATTCTCACTTAGGGTGTGAGAGGTCCCGGGTTCAAATCCCGGACGAGCCCCCATGAAAGTGTGTAAAGTGCTCTTGCTTTATCATACATTTGTTGCAGTGAAGATAATTTGCTTTGCCTCGCTATGAAGTATCTGCTTTGCTCAGCACATGAATATCATAGTATTTAAGAAGGCGCAATGAAGACCTGCTCGGCTTGCACAAAGTGTAATTTATACATATTGTTGTTTCCAATTGTCTTTTGTTAAGAAGGTTTAAAGGGCGACAGAAGATGGTTTCCATCCCGTGAGGCAACTGCAGTCGGATTGTTTGGGACAAGATTGCAGAAGACCTGCCTCAACTAATTGCTCAATGTTATGCAACTGATTTCTGAATGTTTTTATGTCTACATGCATATCGTAATTTTCCACCAACATTGTATCCACATAGTCACATGAAGAAGTTTGCGCTCCCCCCACCCTATTAGACTGCGAACATTGGTAGGGACCTCCTAAATTTAATAAAAAGAGAGGGTTCGGGGAAGACTGCTCGAGAGCATGGTCGAGAATTGTACATTGCAGTTCTTCTTCGTTCTCCTCAAAGCTTTGAGCAAGAGAATTTGGTGTCCTTCACTCCTCAGTATTTGCGGTTTAACGAATGTCACAATTGGATTAACCTGACAGAAAAGTCCTCTTTAACGATTCCCAATGGACCTTTCTGACCTGTCAATCACTTGTACAATAATAGCCAATCAGCATTGTCTTAACCCCTGGCTTGATGTGACCCTGCCGCCATGTTGTCCCACAAGCAATACTGGTTGTCAGTAGCGTGGCTTGGAAAAGTTAATGTTACGAAGAAAATGGTCCTCAGATGCGCTTGAGAAACGTTCAATTCTGATGAAAGATATCCTGCTAGGTTACAAGGGGCTGGCTTGATTCATTTTCCAACGCCTAAAACACAGTTGACGAAGTGTCTACGAAGGATTAAGGTTTGTGGAAGAGCACACGTCCAGCTAAGTGTGGACAATATCAACAAAGACAAGGATGCATGTTCGAAGGTAAGTAAGGGAGAAGTATCTTCTCTGAGTTCGAGTGAATTATAATCAGTGGTTTATACATTGCAGGAGAACAACTTTCACTTTGTTAGCGTATCACTGGCCTGCTGAATGAAGTGTGTAATCTTTTACGCCGAAGAGTCGGATTAATGATACGTAAATGCACAATGTCATGCAAGAGAAATGTGTATTTTCCCATTTGTATCACATCAGACTTTTCAGACAGAGCACTGAGTTTGATTACGAGCCGATGAGGTAACCCGCTGACATGGACACAGTGCTCTTGAGTTTCACAAGTGGCTTCTTTCTTTCTTCTTTCTTTATTCCTCACGCCAGCACAAGTGCCTCAATCACTTCTGGTTACAGTGTTCGTTTGTCAAAGGACTTTCAAGATAAAAGATCAAACGATAACCGTAGCTAAAACATTAGAGTATACATTTATCGCTTCCTAGCCATGATATGTAGACATGATGTTGCCGTCCAAACAAACAAACAAACACAAACACGTGGTCGGCGTGATGTCGGTGAAAAGTATCTACACTGAGGAGAGAATCTTTTTCCACAAAATGAGCAGGAAGTGTATCTTCTCATGTGTCCTTTGCTCTTACAAGTAAAGATTTTTTCCACTTTGAGGAAATTTCCATCTTGTTCTAAGTGCGACACGTCATATCAACTTTTTACTTTTTATCATCTTGGTCAGTGTGAGAAGTATGACGTCGTGTTGGATTACATGTCCTGCTAGGATCACCAAAACATTTTCATTTTGTTTCTCTCATTGTACTTTAACATTACAGTATAATGGCTTCTGGACAATTTTATTTTGGGAGAATTGCAGCTGAAGTGTCAGGATGCTGATGAGTTTTAATTTTCTATTAGCCAACAAAACTCCATCCACAGGAACCATTGAGAAATGGACCTTTACTCGTACCAATGGCTGAAGTCTTACAATGCTGAATGAAGCTTCAGCTCACCATCATTCCGCGCAGGAGACTAGGATTCAGTTCCTGAGTGGGTTAAGGCTTTTGTCAACGTTGCCTTTTGGTAAAGTTTTTCATGGCAAATTTAAATATACATTTTTTAAAAACGTGTGGTACACATCTGCATTGCTAAACTATGATGACTTCCACTTGACTCAAAATTTACAACATGACCACCAAACCAAATACAAGCAAGTGACAAAAGAAAGCCTGTTTCCACCGAGTCTCAAACTTGTGACCTTTTGCATGTTAGGCAAACGTGATGACCACTACACTATAGAAACCTCAATAGTGCTGTTGCTCTATCCTGCATTTTTGCTTTCTCTCTCGCTCTCACAAAGTCAACTCACTGACTCCCATTCACATTATTTCTCGCTCACTTTCACACCCATGAACACTTACGAAAACACCCCAGTCTCACCCACTTTCATATTCTCACACAAACACAAACTAACTCTCTCTTACACACAGACACACATAAATAAATATCTTCTAAATGGTAGCGTAATGTTGTTTGCGAGATTTCACGAGATTTTGCACTTCCGGTAGCAAGTAACGCCGGATGACAGCTGTGACAAAAAACTTCTTTTTTTTGGCTTGTCCCGTTAGCGTGTCATCTTTTTCCACCTAAGCCTATCTCGTGCATCTTCCTCTCAAACTCCAACTGTCCTCATGTCTTCCCTTACAACATCCATCAACCTTTTCTTTGATCTTCCTCAAGCTCTTTTGCCCGGCAGCTCCATCCTCAGCACCTTTCTACCAACGTTAACTCTCTCGCCTCTGAACATGTCCAAACCATCAAAGTCTGCTCTCTCTCACCTTTTCTCTAAAACAACCAACTTTGGCTGTCCCTCTGATGAGCTCATTTCTAATCCTATCGGACCTGTTCACACTAAGCGAGAACCTCAATATCTTCATTTCTGCCACCTCCCGTTCTGCTTCCTGTTGTTTCTTCAGTCCCACCGTCTCTAATCTGTACATCATGGCCGGCCTCACCACTGTTTCATAAAGTTTGCCCTTCATCCTAGCAGAGACTCTTCTGTCACATAATACACAAGAGACCTTCCGCTAGCTATTCAGACCTGCTTGGACCCCTTTCTTCACTTCTTTAGCACACTCACCACATTGCTCTGGATTGTTCACCCCAAGTATTTGAAGTCCTCCACCCTCGCTATCTCTTCTCCCTGTAGCCTCACACTTTCCCCTCCATCCCTCTCATTCACCCACATATATTCTGTTTTACTTTGGCTAATCATCATTCCTCTCCATTCCAGTGCATGCCTCTTCTTAGGATGGAGCTGGCAGGCAAAAGAGCGAGAGGAAGACCAAAGAAAAGGTTGATGGATGTTGTGAGGGAAGACATGAAGGCATTTGGGGTTAGAGAGGGAGATGCACGAGATGGGCTTAAATGGAGAAAGATGACACGTTGTGGCGACCAATCACTGGACAAACCGAAAGAAAAAGATTTTATTTTTGTGCCTCAACACTAATTCCTCTAGTGTTGTTTTGAGTTCTGTTTTTCACTTGAACGTAAATTTCCAATGAAAGTCAGACCTGAACACTTTTCTTTTTTTTTGCAGTCAAACAACATCGTAGTTTCCAGTGCAGCACTTATCTCGTTTGCCCCGTCCTTCCTTCGTTCCTCCAATCCTTGTTTGCTTTCTTCCTTCCTTCTTTCCTTCCCTTCCTTGTTCCAGTGTTTTCGCCTCCTTCCTTCCAACCTTTTTCCCATCATTTTATCCTTGTTTTTCTCCTTCATTCATTCATTGCTTCCTCCAATCCTTGTTTTCTTTGTTCCAATGTTTTTTCCTTCTTACCTTTTTCACATCATTTTATCCTTGTTTTTCTTCCTCAATTCATTCTTTGCTTCCTTCCTTATTTCTTTCTTTCCCACCTTGTTTCCTTCCTTCCTCATTTTTTTGTGTTCCCTCCTTCTTTTCTTCCTTCTGACAACAGCTCTCTTACAACCAAGCAACAAAACACTGCCTGTTTCCACCCGGTCTCGAACCGGGGACCTCTTGCGTGTAAGGCAAGCGTGATAACCACCACACTATAGAAACATGTACATTAAACTAACTGACTCATGTTATATCTCTTGTCCACTTTCACGCCGTCGTAAAAACATAGACTTTTGTTTACGTCGCCATATTACCGGTCAAGCAAAGCATTGTTCAATGCTAAGTCCGTTGAGACGAAACAAAAATATGTCTTATAGCACAACACCCAGAGTTTGTCCGATACCGTTAAACATTTAGAAGGTCATAATAAATGAAGGTACATGGAAACATTAGAGACACTTGGCATAGAGTATCCATATATAATACTGAAGTCGATGTTTTTGCCAATAAAACAGGTTAATCCACAGAATTGTCAATCTTGATCATCACTTGACTAAACAAGAGAATTTAAGAATTTGCCTGTCACGACCCGGAGACGAACTTGGCCCGTGCCAATGAAAGCACCGCATCCTTACCACGAGATGATCTGACTTGGCATTCCCAAGATCAGCCAGTCCTGGATCGTGAAGCATTCTCACTGCAGCCAACAGCTTTATACGTCCAACTTTCGTGGCAGTTTCCACAAAGCTGTGATCGCGTAGTGGTTAGTTCTCTGCTTTGTTGCCACGCAATCCTTGTTGAATTCCGGGTCACAGCAGGTATAAAGTCCTACAGTCGCCTTTTTCGATGCTGTTATTTGGCGGGTGTGGGACAGTGAAAATTGTATACGTGGGTTTGCTGAAGGTGCAGTTTTGTGTAGGGCTAGTGGTGCAATGGATACCGCGTCTGACTACGGATCAGAAGATTCTAGGTTCAACTCCTGGCTAGCTCGGTTAGCTTTTTGCATGTGCTATCAAAACCAGTTCAGAATTATGTTTTAGGTATGTTCACCTTAAATGTCTTCTTTGAAGGTTAGATCACAAATATATATATATTTTTTTTCTTTATACCTCAAGAACTCCTTTATCAACCGCATCTTCCATTTTAAAGTCATGACATACAGAGATGCATCAATTGAATCATGAAATATGTCTTTCTGCAGCAAACGACCTCACACAGGTGCATCTGATTCAGGATGATACATGGAGTGGAGGTGGACTTTTAAAGGCGCCCTAACAGGTCTTTGAGACTCAGAATTGTAGCTGATAGACAGGTGTTCAAATACTAGTTCTATCTGAGAGCAATGATGTATAAAATGACCAATAACTGCCATTTCATAATATGGTACATTCCTTTTCCCAGACCAGTTATACCAATGCTTTTTCATGTTTGACTTTGTTGATACAAAATGTCCTAATAATGTAAATTTTCTTGAGCATGCATGCTTTTTGCCCAATGCTTTAGTGGTGTCAATATCAATTAAGTGAATGATGGTTTGAAACAGATTGGAAGGAATCTTACTTTTGGTGGTAAAATGTATTTATGATTGTGAATAAAATGTACATCCAACAGTGAGGCTGGCTCCATTTGCTTATACGTCAAATCCATTTTCCCCATTAAAAAGAATGCAAATGTATTTTGTCTATTGGAATCCCTCAAAACAAAAATTCTGGCAAAACAAAACAAGAAATGACCCACATGACCGACAAGGCCAAACTGAAAAATTTCAAATTTGGGCTCTGTGGAGGATCACAAGCACGGCCTCTTCACTCCACGATCAGAGAGTGATGACATTAGGTCACTTTCTCCTCACTCTGATGATGATATGATTAAAAAGTCCAAATGTGATGTCATACTGATAAAAATCAATGGAAATGTTCTGTGTGGGAAAACTTTAGCGAGTAAGAGCAAATGACTCATGAGAAAACACACTGTTGAGAATCCATTTTCCTCCTCAGTTTGAAATTCTTGAAGTATTGGGCTCAGAAACAAGTTTGCCAGTGAGAATCGTAGTGGTCAAGAAGCTTTTATTAAATGTTAATTTTTGGGATCAAAAGTAATGACATCCCAATTGAGAAAAATTGACAGAGCAGCTAGATTTGACTGGCAATTTGGGGCCATGCAAATTGTTACGTCACGTGCACGAGCTCTATTCAAAAAGCCTCCAGTGGGCAAATGTAATAAATTAGTACTGGTCCCGAAATACACAAAGGTATGCATGCCTTGTTTCCCAATAATTTTGTGTCTATATGAAATGATTGATTGAACTAGACTGTAAAGAAGCCTTGACTTTTTGTGGTAAACAAAAAGTTGAAGTTGACGAAACCCTGATCAGCTAATGGAAATTTGGGCAAAAGGTTTTTTCTGGGACTTCTCAAGGTCATAGGTAATTGAAAAGCATACCACAAGAACAAGGCCCACAGAAATGAAAAAGATGATCACTTGTCATGGTGGCCACTGTTTGATAGTGGCAAAGGATTCCTGGCCGTTGACATTTCCAAAGAGAACTTGTCGGGAATTTCAACCCCAGGACCTCTTTCAGTCCTGCTCTCCTTAAGAAGTGTTCCCCAAGAACAACAACCAACACAAAAGAGCAGATGACTTCATAAGTCATCACCAACAATGAAGCACATAACCACATAACTCAATGATCATTTGGATGACACCCTAAACAAAAATGGGCCCTTTACTTACTACACAGGCTACCTTGAGAAAGACAGCAAGGTAAGATTTTAGAGCACACTGAGCCACTACAGACTGCATAGCAGGGATCGCCCGGGAGTTGAAACCAGGACCTCTCACATCCAAAGCGAGAATCTTAACTCTAGACCAAAGAGCCACTTTGTCCCTTGGGGCACTCTCATCCCAAAAAGCTTTACAGCCTTGGAGGGCCGCGTCATTTCGTCTGTCACCCACCAAACACAGGTATGTAGAAGTACCTCAGCTAGCTTTCTTCGTGTTGTTCTTGTAATTTTAATTATTTTCTTGTTTAATGTGTGTTTTCTGGAAGGTTAAAATGTTTTGCGATTTGTTACGTTTTGCACTTTCAGGCAACTGTAGTGCCGGACGCAAATTCAGCGAGTGAAGCAATTTGCTGGTCCTACTAACAAACGACACATGAGCAACCATTTCAGTTCTGTAGAAGTGGTGTTGTGATATTCGTTTGATCCGCGTGAGGTCCCTGTTTGGAAACAAAACTGCTCGGCTTGCTTAGCGGGAAGAAGAGCCCGTCGAGAAGCAAAGGATAACATTAACTATCTCCCCGTCAGGGAATCGAACCCCGGTCTTGAAGTGTTATAGAGGGGGAGTTGGTTTAGATGTTGAGATTATTCATGCAGGAGTGGCCAGACTTTTTTTTTTTCTTCCACAAGTTGCACTTTTTAAGCACTCTGTCGTGTTCGACCAGTGGTGCAGGGTTGTATGAACGTATAGACCATGCAACAACAAGAAATTGTCAAAGAAGAACTTTCATATGGGCTCGCCCGGGATTTGAACCCAGGACCTCTCACACCCAAAGCGAGAATCATACCCCTAGACCAACGAGCCGGTACATCCAGCACTTGATGTTTTTAGAATCATGGAATCAGACCAGGCGGTGGCAACCCATATTTCTTGAGCTTTTTTTTTAGCGCCATCCTCGTGGCTTGCTGGATCTTTTTCAAAAACGGATGAGATTGGAAAAAGTTGGGGAGAGAAATAATTTTTGTTTTTGATTCGGTTTTTGTAGAAGGACAAATATTACACAAAATTATTCTACTTCATTCCCTGCCTGACGGTGGCGGTTGAGGGCTGCAGGATGGGATTTGAGATGTGAGGTGGGGGCCCGAAGAGGTGAGGTTTGCAGCCAGACTCTGTCGAGTGCAAGAGGACCAAGAAAGAGAGAAAGAAAACATGCAAACTCAGCATGTGGGTAGATGTTTGCCAAGTCTTTTCATTAATGATTTTTATTATTTTTTTTTATTTTTACACTAAATGCTCGACAATTTTTTTGGTGGTTTCAACTTTTCACATCGACCCAAATTAATGGGCCTGGACTAATGGTTTACCTGGACTGCCACCATGGGGAAACCAACCAAGTAGGTTCAAGACCCCACCCAAACTCACTGCTGTTGTGTCCATGAGCAAGAACAGATACCCTGAACTGCTCCCCAGTTGCTCCAGTGTGTTCCACTAACAAGTGTGTGTGTTCATTGTGATGAGTAAAATGCAGACAACAAATGTTGTGTACGGTTCATGAAAATAAAGATGAGTCTTCTATTTCCTCATGAAGACCTGATGTCTTCTTTCTCTTGGATGTGTTGGTGATGACTCTCTTTTCTCCAACCATTCATCTATCCATTTTCTTTGCCGCTTATCCTCACGAGGGTCACGGGGAGTGCTGGAGTCGATTCCAGCTGTCAACAGGCAGGAGGCAGGGTACACCCTGAACTGGTTGCCAGCCAATCACAGGGGATATTGAGACAAACAGCCACACTCACAATTACACCTTGGGCCAATTTAGAGTGGGATGCGCAGAAAAAAGCCACGCAAGCACGGGGAGAACATGCGAACTGAGTGGATGGATGTATGATTCTCCTTAGTTGCAGCCCTGATGGTGATCAAGGTCTACAAGTTACCCAGTGCAGTTGTTTCCATAGTGTAGTGGTTATCACGTTTGCCTTACACGCAAAAGGTCCCCGGTTCGAGACCGGGTGGAAACAGGTAGTGTTTTGTTGCTTGCTTGTAAGAGAGCTGTTGTCAGAAGGAAGAAAAGAAGGAGGGAACACACAAAAAATGAGGAAGGAAGGAAACAAGGTGGGAAGGAAGCAAAGAATGAATTGAGGAAGAAAAACAAGGATAAAATCATGTGAAAAAGGTAAGAAGGAAAAAACATTGGAACAAGGAAGGGAAGGAACAAAGATAACAATGATTGGAGGAAGCAATGAATGAATGAAGGAGAAAAAGAAGGAAGTAAACAAGGCAGGAAGGAAGGAAGCAGAGGACAAATGAGAACTGCTGTACTGGAAACTACCATGTTGTTTGACTGCAAAAAAAAATACATGACACTTTTTCAGAAAAAAAATAATTTCATTCTCATTCAGAAGAAACAAGTTTTGAGGTCTGACTTTCCTTGGAAATTTAAGTTCAGGCGAAAAACAGAAATCAAAACAACACTCAAGAGGAATTAGTGTTGAGACACAAAAACAACAAAATCTTAGTGGCAGTCAGCTGCCTGGACGCTCAGTTTGCTTTTCCTTTCCTGTTTCTCGGTTTCCTGGTCCTCGTGCACTTGAGAGAGTCTGGCTGCAGACCTCACCTCTCAGTCCCCCCACCTCACCTCTCAAGTCCCATCCTGCCGACCCCCAACTGCCATCGTCAGGCAAAGTAGGATCATTTGAAAATTGTGTCCATTTCTGTTTCAGCGTTTAAGGAACTTAGTTGAATATTTTCTAGATAATCTTTAATTTCCAGTGTCAGAGTTAAAGCCATTCATGTACAGCACTGCGCACTTCATTTACACTCTCCTTTCATTCCCGGTTGAAGTGTTTAATTAATTAACTACTTAAAAAGGGAAAAAAGGTAGATGATGATGATAACTCTTAATCTTAAATTAAGAAAAAAAAAATACTGCTAAAATAATCTACCATTGATGTTTTCATGGCATGGAAGGAAACCAAAATGGTCGGACAAACCCCACGCAGAGATCAAGCGAACTCTTTTTCGTCTGTGGTTCTGAACCGCTGGTCCCCCGAGGAGAATATCGGCTTCTGTTGGCCGGGAAAGGGATACACTTTACTGGCATGTGAAATGTGCAATGCACTGTGGGTTTATTATTCATAATCGTTGTAGTCATGGGGTGAAAAAGTGTGCACGTGTGAAAACAAAAGTAGCTCCGGTTTTGCATTCCCGATTATGTGTATGAATGATCCATCCATTTTCTTAGCCACTTATCCCCACAACGGTCACAGGAGTGCTGGAGCCCATCCCAGCTAACACCACACAAAAGACAGCGCACACGATGAGCTGATTGCCAGTCAGTCACAGGGGACATAATTGGCACCATCACTGAGCAGGAATCAAACCTATGCTGCCCACACCAAAGTCAGGAGTGTGTGTACAACTAGTCTAATTCTGACTTTCAGTCTCGTCTGGTTTTTATTTAATTGTGTAAACGCACCTGCCCTTTACTGCATGTTTGCCCTCTGGCAGTATTATTTATTGTAAATTGAGCAACATTTCATTCATTTGTTGCTTCCTTAATGTTTGATTAGGATTACATTATTATGTTTTATATACAATGTTACATTGAGGTGTACTCTGGCGGGCTCTGATTTTTTTTTTCTTTTTTCTGGGGATCTTGTAACAGGAAACAATTGAGAATCATTGCACAAGACCAACAAGCCAAAGGAGAGCTGATGGGTAGCACGGTACCGCAACTATAAATCATTTGCCTCACGGTTCTGAGGTCCAAGTTTCATTCCCTGTGGAGAGATTTCATGTTCTCCCATTGCCTGTGTAGTGGTTCTGCGTTCTGCATTTTTTTTTGGATGATTAATGAGACGACACGCACGTTAGCTGGTCTCAACCTGGTTTAATCTTCTCTCTGTATTATAAAAGAGACAGATTCACAGATGTTCACAGATATCTCTTCACAATTACTCTCAAACTCTTCCACTCAGCAGTCTCACAAACAACAAGAAATATATCACAAAAACAAATAACATCTGATTTACATTGCAACAGATGAAAAGAATAGGAAAAAACTTGCATAAAGTCGCATAGCTGTCTTATAAAGAAGACACATTCATGGATGTTCATAGATTTCTCTTGGGAATTACTCTCAAAACTCTGCAACATCAGGAACACGGTCACCACGCGGCTTCTGCTGACACTCATTCACACTGCACAAAACACATGGCCACCTACAAATGATGCACACGGACCTCAACAACGTTTCCACTTCTCCAGCTAGCGAGTTTATGTTTGAAATTAATGAAACACATTCAACACCGTGGCTCTGTGACGACACCCGCTTTGCAAATGTTTTAAACTAACTGATATTCACATTCTACAACAAAACAATGAAAACATGAAGAGAACAAAATGTGTATCTTCCACCAGGAATCTCACAAACAGGAGGAAGTAGTTCTTCCTGCGACACTATAAGTGTGGCTTCAAAATAAAGCACGCAGCCTACTTTCTGTGTTTCTCAGATCTTCCAACAATTCAATGGCATTTTCCCCCAACAATGAACATTTTTAACACACAATGACGTTGAAAAGAACAAAAAAGAATAAATGACAAACAAACTGCTGCCTTTCAAAATAAAACTGCGCTTCCACATCGTGTTCCTATTAGAGCACACGATGATCACACCATTACATAAACTCAATAGTAGGGGATATAATTGGCAATCAAGACAAGTCTCTGACTTGCCTGACCAGTGATTCAGTGTCAAACAAGCTTGCACTGTATTTGTCATTCAAGTCAGGAGTGGGGAATTTTCTAACATCTTTGAGGGGAGGCTTTTTTTTGGCTCATGAGATGATCAAACAGCCACACTCACAATCACACCCAAGGGCAATTTAGAGTGTCCAATTAATGATGCATGTTGAAAAGGTAGTAAGGCTAGAAGTTTAGGAGCAAGGTTTAAAATTATTTTACCATGGAGTAGATAGGAAGAGAAACGGACTAGGGGTCATTTTAAAGAAAGAGCTGGCTATAAACGTCTTGGAGGTGAAAAGAGTATCAGATAGAGTGATGAGGCTGAAACTTGAAATTGAGGGTGTTATGTATAATGTGATTAGTGGCTATCCCTCACAGGAAGGATGTGACCGAGAGTTGAAAGAGAAATTCTGGAAGGAACTAGATGAAGTAGTTCTGAGCATCCCAGACAGAGAGAGAGTTGTGATTGGTGCAGATTGTAATGGACATATTGGTAAAGGAAACAGGGGCGATGAAGAAGTGATGGGTAAGTACGGCATCCAGGAAAGGAACTTTGAAGGGCAGATGGTGGTGGACTTTGCAAAAAGGATGGAGATGGCTGTAGTGAACACTTATTTCCAGAAGAGGGAGGAACATATAGTGACCTACAAGAGTGGAGGTAGAACCACGCAGGTAGATTATATTTTGTGCAGACGATGTAATCTGAAGGAGGTTACTGACTGTAAAGTAGTGGTAGGGGAGAGTGTAGCTCGACAACATAGGATGGTAGTATGTAGGATGATTCTGGTGGTGGGTAGGAAGATTAAGAAGACAAAGGTAGAGCAGAGAACCATGTGGTGGAAGCTGAAAAAGGAAGAATGTTGTGCAGCCTTCCGGAAAGAGGTGAGACAGGCTCTCGATGGACAACCGAAGCTCCCGGAAGACTGGACGACGACAGCCAAGGTGATCAGAGAGACAGGCAGGAGAGTACTTGGTGTGTCATCTGGTAGGAAAGGGGAGAAGGAGACTTGGTGGTTGAACCCCAAAATACAGGGAGTCATACAAGGAAAGAGATTAGCGAAGAAGAAGTGGGATACTGAGAGGACTGAGGAGAGGCGAAAGGAGTACATCGAGATGCGACGTAGGGCAAAGGTAGAGGTGGCAAAGGCTAACAAGAGAGGCATATGAAGACATGTACACCAGGTTGGACACGAAAGAAGGAGAAAAGGATCTCTACAGGTTGGCCAGACAGAGGGATAGAGATGGGAAGGATGTGCAGCAGGTCAGGGTGATTAAGGATAGAGATGGAAATGTGTTGACTGGTGCCGGTAGTGTACTAAATAGATGGAAAGAATACTTTTGATAGTTGATGAATGAAGAAAATGAGAGAGAAGGAAGAGTTGAAAAGGCAAGAGTGAAGGACCAGGAAGTGGAAATGATTACTAAGGGGGAAGTCAGAAAGGCACTACAAAGGATGAAAACTGGAAAGGCAGTTGGTCCTGATGACATACCGTTAGAGGTATGGAAGCAATTTGGAGAGATGGCTGTGGAGTTTTTGACCAACTTATTCAACAGAATACTAGCGGGCGAAAAGATGCCTGAAGAATGGAGGAAAAGTGTACTAGTTCCCATTTTTAAGAACAAAGGGGATGTTCAGAGCTGAGGGAACTATAGAGGAATAAAGTTGATGAGCCACACAATGAAGTTATGGGAAAGAGTAGTGGAGGCTAGACTCAGGACAGATAAGTATCTGCGAGCAACAGTATGGTTTCATGCCTAGAAAGAGTACCACAGATGCATTATTTGCCTTGAGGATGCTCGTGGAAAAGTACAGAGAAGGTCAGCAGGAGCTACATTGTGTCTTTGTGGATCTAGAGAAAGCCTATGACAGAGTACCAAGAGAGGAACTGTGGTACTGCATGCGTAAGTCTGGTGTGGCAGAGAAGTATGTTAAAATAGTACAGGACATGTATGATGGCAGCAGAACAATGGTGAGGTGTGCCTTAGGTGTGACAGAGGAATTTAAGGTGGAGGTGGGACTGCATCAGGGATCAGCTCTGAGCCCCTTCCTGTTTGCAGTGGTAATGGATAGGCTGACAGATGAGGTTAGACTGGAATCCCCTTGGACCATGATGTTCGCAGATGATATTGTCATATGCAGTGAAAGCAGGGAGCATGCAGAGGAACAATTGGAAAGATGGAGACATGCACTGGAAAGGAGAGGAATGAAGATTAGCCGAAGTAAAACAGAATATATGTGCGTGAATGAGAAAAGTGGAGGGGGAAGAGTGAGGCTACAGGGAGAAGAGATAGCGAGGGTCGACGACTTCAAATACTTGGGGTCAACAATACAGAGCAATGGAGAGTGTGGTCAGGAAGTGAAGAAACGGGTCCAAGCAGGTTGGAACAGGTGGCGAAAGGTGTCTGGTGTGTTATGTGACAGAAGAGTGTCTGCTAGGATGAAGGGCAAAGTTTACAAAACAGTGGTGAGGCCGGCCATGATGTACGGATTAGAGACAGTGGCACTGAAGAAACAACAGGAATCTGAACTGGAGGTGGCAGAAATGAAGATGTTGAGGTTCTCGCTCGGAGTGACCAGGTTGGATAGGATTAGAAATGAGCTCATTAGAGGGACAGCCAAAGCTGGATGTTTTGGAGACAAGATTCGAGAGAGCAGACTTCGATGGTTTGGACATGTTCAGAGGCGAGAGAGTGAGTATATTGGTAGAAGGATGCTGAGGATGGAGCTCCCAGGCAAAAGAGCGAGAGGAAGACCAAAGAGAAGGTTTATGGATGTGGTGAGGGAAGACATGAGGGCAGTTGGGGTTAGAGAGGAAGATGCAGGAGATAGGCTAAGATGGCAAAAGATGACACGCTGTGGCGACCCCTAACGGGACAAGCCGAAAGGAAAAGAAGAAGAAGTGCATGCCTCAATCTTTCTAATTGTTCCTCCACCTGCTCCCTGCTTTCGCTGCAAATAACAATATCATCTACAAACATCATGGTCCAAGGGGATTCCAGTCTAACCTCATCTCTCAGCCTATCCATTACCACTGCAAACAGGAAGGGGCTCAGACCTGATCCCTGATGCAGTCCCACCTCCCACCTTAAATTCCTCTGTCACACCTAAGGCACACCTCACCATTGTTCTGCTGCCATCATACATGTCCTGTACTATTTTAACGTACTTCTCTGCCACGCCAGACTTGCGCATTCAGTACCACAGTTCCTCTCTTGGTACTCTATCACAGGCTTTATCACGATCCACAAAGACACAATGTAGCTCCTTCTGACCTTGTCTATACTTTTCCACTAGCATCCTCAAAGGAAATAATACATCTGTGGTACTCTTTCTAGGCATGAAACCATACTGTTGTTCGCAGATACTGACTTCTGAGTCTACTCTCCACTACTCTTTCCCATTGTGTGGCTGATCAACTTTATTCGTCTATAGTTGCCATCCTGCAGCCCTCAACCGCCACCGTCAGGCAGGGAACGAAGTAGAATAATTTTGTGTAATATTTGTCCTTCCACAAAAACCATATCAAAAACAAAAATTATTTCCCTCCCCATCTTTTTCCAATGTTTTTGAAAAAGCTCCAGCAAGCCACGAGGATGGCGCTAAAAAAAGCTCAAAAAATATGGGTTGCCCCCACCTGGTCTGATTCTATGATTCTAAAAACATCATGTGCTGG
>NC_084659.1:12107260-12176212 GCF_019802595.1 Syngnathoides biaculeatus | reverse complement strand
AGAACGATCAAAGCAGGCAGAAGTGTCAAAGGAGTCAGGCTTACGGCGGAGGTCGGTACACACGGGTTGACGATCAGGGATACGGAAGTACTCGAACGGGGCATGAAGCTCAACGATCTGGCGGAGCACCAGTCATCATCGGGGTCATATAAATACACAGGATAATCAGCCCGCATGAGGCGCAGGTATGTGCCTCCCAAATAGCGCGAGCGCGCGGGCACCCGCACAGCCCGGGCTGGAGCGGCAGGATCATGACAGCAATAACTGTCCTGTAACTGCAATAATGTTCATGACAAAATATAAAAAATATGGAAATTCAGACAGACAAAGATGTATAAATTGGGGGTGGCATGGTGGATCAGCTGGAAAAGCGTTGGCCTCACAGTTCTGAGGTCCCGGGTTCAATCCTGGACCCTCCTGTGTGGAGTTTGCATGTTCTCCCCATGCCTGCATGGGTTTCCTCCCACATCCAAAAACATGCAACGTTAATTGGACAGTCTGAATTGCCCCTCGGTGTGACTGTGAGTGTGGCTGTTTGTCTCTAGGTGCCCTGCGATTGGCTGGCAACCAGTTGAGCCTCCTGCCTCCTACCCATTGAAAGCTTGGATATATGCTCCAGCACTCGCCATGACGCTTTTGAGGATAAGCGGCTAAGAATATGGATGGATGGAAGTACTAAAATCTTTCCCACATAGAATTTTTCCATTGTTTGTTGTAAGTGTGACATGTCAAATCCGCTTTAGACGTTTTATCATCTCTTTGTCAGTGAGGAGAATGTGACATCATATCGTCACTCATTGTGGAGTTCAGAGGCCGCCTGCTGGTGATCCTCCACAGTGTCCCAGATTTGCAGATTTTTTCACATATTTCTTGGTCCACATTTGCGTGAAGTTGAGAGCCTTTTGTTCGTGGAAGCTTCCCACTAGTTGAAACACATTTATTTCTTTTTAATGGGGAAAACGCCTTTGATATACTTAGACAAGCAAATCGAGTCATACTCACTGCTTTTACAAGAGTCATTTATGAAAGATCACAAATAGATTTGGCAGTCTACCACCCCATATTCCAGTCAATCATTTGCTTATTTGATGTTGACATTGTTGTTTTTGTTTCGTGTTTTGCCTCAAGAACTTATCTGGACCTTAAAAAAGAAAACATCTTGGTTGAGTTTCCAAGCTCAGCCTTGTTCAAATTGGCATGAAAGTATGTCATACTTTGGAATAATCTATCATTGCACCACATGAACAACAAAAAACATGCCAATCACTTATTTAGTATGTGGAAAAATCCATTTATTTGGGTGTCATCATTAAAATCACAAAAACACGGCGGGCGAGTGCCACATCCTTGCAGGCCTCATGCATGCACCCAAAAACTGTCAACAACCATCACCAAAATTTATGCAGACATCTCGAGTCTTGGCAACTTCCTCTGAACCTCTGAAAATATTACAACAATCAGCCAGATATTTCAGTATATATGGATCAAATAAGATCAGCTGCAGTTTTGGGACATGAAGTGACACGAGTTCAATCCCTGTCATGGGTCATCCGACGTTATGACAGCCAGCCAAAGTATCACAAAATGAAATCGACAGAAAGGTCTTTGTGATCTATATAGTACACACACACACACACACATATATATACAGATAGATAGATAGATAGATAGATAGATAGATAGATAGATAGATAGATAGATAGATAGATAGATAGATAGATAGATAGATAGATAGATAGATAGATAGATAGATAGATAGATTGAAGAAAGTATTCGAACACAGTGTTATATTGGAAAATGATCTGATATACTGTATAAAACAATAAGAGCTCATCTCTGCACCCCAGCTTTATCTCTGCCCTGTGAAAGAATATTTAACAAAGCTGGTGAAATAATTTCCCCCCAAATTAAGCCGTTTAACACCAAATACTGTGGGAAAGTTCTTATTTATAAATAAAAATTAAGAACAAATTATCTTGAAAGCACTTGTATTTTGTTCAGATTGTAACACAAGCACATTTACACCATTTTCTTGAACAAATAGCCATAGAATTGACCCCTCCGTGGATATTGCGCAATCCGCGTCACTGACCAATCAGAGGCCAGAGATCTGCATAGACCAAAGCCCGTTTTTGCTCCCGCCATTTTCTCAGACAACATTGCATGGTCCAGTATAGGTTTAGTTATCGTTTTATCGCGTATTTGGGTTATTTAACAATAGATATGGTTAAGAGGTGTAGTCACGGACTTTGTAATAGTGACGACAGGTATCCTGAAAGGCTAGTTGGTGGAGTTCGATTCGTACCCTTTCCAAAACTGAAGACCCAGTACGAAAAATGCCTTCAATGGATCAAACCTTGTGGAAGACCGCATCATCAACTAAATCCATCTAATATCAACCGGAACACATATGTTTGCACGAAGGTATGCCCTATATTTGATTTTCAATACATGTCTCGTATAAATGAATTAGAAGTTCTTCGCTAGCATAACACTGCTGCGTGTGAACGATTGACACACTTATTCTTTGTTGAGCGATATTTAGCGATGATCGGACAGCACAAACGTATTGATTTCTTGCTGGCTCGCGGCCGAAGCTTAACCAGACGGTGTTTGCACGAAGATATGCCCTAAATTTGATTTTGAATACACGTCTCGTATAAATGAATAAGACGTTCTCCACTAGCATAACATTGCTACGTGTGAATGATTGAATGAAATCAGAAGCATGGCGTCTCTCTCAGTTAAGAACGTATTGTATTTAGAATCTATAATATATCGTTGATTTGAATTAAATCAGAAGCATAGAGTCTGTCTCAGTTCAGAATGTATTGTATTGTATTTGCCATTTTTACTGTTTGTCTTACGTGAGCGCACGTGGCGTGACATCACTTCAGGAGGCGTGGTTAAGTGCCCTGTACGGAGGGGTCAATTCGCCTCACGATGGCTTGAAGCCAAACCCAAGCCCATCTCGACGATTGTCAGTCCCATGCAAATTTCAACTATCAGGACTAAAAAAGTTAGCTTCACAGATTCATCCCTGCCGCGACCCAGATTTGAACCAGGGTTGCTGCAGCCACAACGCAGACTACTAACCACTATACGATCACAGCTGTAGAAAGCTGGCAAGGTTGTCTTTCTAAATCTGTCACCATGGCAACAAGGCTGAAACCCTGCATGATGCTGAGTCAGCACCAGTGAAACTGAAAGGTTTTATCTGCATTATCATAATCAATTGAATCATCTCAACATTTTACTGCGTTCATAAAAATATTCATATATATTTGATCCAGAATACCCGTCCAACCGCTTTTATGCTCAAATTTTGGCTAGTGATGAAACGCAACATTCATGTCACTCCCCACATTATCATATTGTTTCATCAATCCACATTGAAACTCGAATTTATCAACAATTAGAGTAATGAGTATATTCTTCAATTTGGAGGACTCTTAGTCTCCCCATCCTGGCCAACGGAAGCCGATCTTCTCACGGGATGACCAGAGGCGAAGAACCACAAACGAAAAAGAGTTGGCATGTTCTCCACATGACTTTTTTTCTTCAGCCCATCCAGTTTCCTTCCATGCCATGAAAACATCAGTCATAGATCGAGTGAAGTCATCATCATCATCATATTATTATCAATAAAAGATTGAAATACTTCAACCGCAAATGAAAACTATGAATGAAGTGTGCAGTGCTGTACACAAATGGATTTAAGGCTGAAACCGGAAATTGAAGATTATTTTGAAAATATTCAACTGAGTTCCTTCAACGCTGAAACAGAAACTGACAGAATTTTCAAAGTATTATACTTCGTTCCATGCCTGACGGTGGCGGTTGGGGTCTGGAGGATGGGACTTGAGATGTGACGTCGGGGCGCTGAGAGGTGAGGTCTGCAGCCAGACTCTTTTGAGTGGAAGACGACCAGGAAACTGATTGAAAGAAAAAGCAAACTGAGCGTCCAGGCAACTGTTTGCCACAAAGACTTTGTTGTTTTTGTGTGTCAAATCCACACTAATCCAATCCAGTGTTGTTTTGATTTCACTTTAATTTCTAATTAAATTAAAGTAAATCATGAATAAAACTATTTCTCTGAAATAGAGTTTCATGTTTCATCTGTCAACGACACAGCATGGCAGTTTCCATAGTGTAGTGGTTATCATGTTCGCCTCACACGTGAAAGGTCCCTAGTTCGAGACCGGGTGGAAACAAGCTGAATTTTTTTGCTTGCTTGTCAAGAAGCTGTTTTATTTGTTTTTTTTTTCTGCTCATGTTGTAAATCTTAAGGAGAGTGGACGTTTCCCTAGATTGATCCTGCTTATGTGTGCCTGGTACTTGTTTCAAAACTGGGTGCAAGCGAGGACTTTCCGGTGGTGCGACTGTAGAGCGTTGGACTCACAGTTCTGAGAACCTGGGTTCAATCCCATCCCCACCTGTGTGGAGTTTGCATGCTTGTACCACACCTATGTGATTATATAGTGGTTAGTACTCTGCGTTGTGGCTGCAACAACCCTGGTTCAAATCTGAATCACAGCAGGACCAAATCGTAGGACTTCATTTCTTAATTTGAAATTTGAGTGGGACAATGACTGTCCTTAAGATGGGCTTGGGTAGGGCTTTAAGCCACCATGAGGCAAATGGTCCAATGGATAACATGTCTTCCCAAATGAAGCCTTGCAGTCAATTAATTTCCACACGGTCCAAAGCTTCATGGTGTTTTGGCATCATCAAGTGGTCGGGAAGCCCACGAGGTCAACAGTGTTGAGAAGAAAATGGTTTGAATGTGCCTGTGTTGCTATTTGTAAAAAAAAAAAAAAAAAAGCAAACACATCTTGTGCTCTAAGGATAATTTATTCCTTTTTATTTAGAAATACTAACTTTCCCAGAGTCTTTGGTTTTAAATGGCTTCATTCTTTGGGAAGATATTTCCCTAGCTTTGTTGTATATTCTTTCACAGGGCGCCAATGAAGCTGGGGCACAGAGATGATCTATTGTTGTTGTATACAGGATATCAATCAAGCGACAGGATGATTTTTTTTTTTTTAACGTTCTGCGATGTCATGCAATCTACCAATTCTACTTTCATGTCGACTGTTCAATTGCAATCCATGCAGTGAGCACTCCTGTTTTTGGCAACTGCGGATAAAAACTCCTAGACATCTTTTTCATTATCCTATCATCCATTTTGTGTCCTGTTTATCCTCACACAGATCACTGGAAGATTTTTGTTGGTTAAATATATATTTAGGCCATGTTTCACAGAAATAAATAACTTTGAGAACCTTGCTTCTGTGTGTGATTAGTGAAATGGAGTCAAATTCCAAGACGCTTATCCTCATGAGGGTTACTGGAGTGCAGCAACGTATCCCAGCTGTCATCGTGCAGGAGGCGGCGTACACCCTGAACTGGTTGCAAGCCAATCGCAGGGTGTAGTGAAATGAGTGTTTCTTTGTGTTAAAAGTGTTTTCATTTCATCTTTTCTGTGAAGCTTAAGTTTTGCGTTTTCTTTTTCCTGATCTTTATTATTTTCTGTTATACCAAAGGAGTGGAAAGGAATGTTGTTTCTCATTGATCGGTGAATCGGATGTCGATTGGTGTGACTGAGTACTCGATGATCGATTGGTGCTGTCTCAGTCCTAGACAGAGAGTGCGCACATTGTGTCCTGAAGAGGAAGACACCTTGTTGTAAATTCATTTCTCTTCACTTTGCTCCTTCCGCAGAGGAGTGCTACATTTAGGGGGCTCGTTCGGGATATGTGCAGAGTGGATGTACTTCTCCCTGTTAAAGAAGTCACCGGCTGTCACGTCTCTTCTTAACTATCCCATCATCAGCAGCGTGGCGAACCAGCAACAGTGGTGTCCTGACTATCAGTGAACACGGAGAAAGCGAGCTGAGGTATTTCTACATACCAGGGGAGCTGCTCTCACGTTCTAAAGGTGAAACGGCATCATGCTGCACCATTCACCACCACAGTGCACAAAGATGGCTTCATTTTCATCGGAGGCAGAAAAACTACAGGTTGAGATAATAAGAGAGCTATGTGATCTGTCTTGGGAAACATTGGCTGAAATATGTGACTTTTCAGTCATCACAGGGAAAGATTTAGAACTTGTGACAGGTAAAAGTCGAAGAGCTCTCATCAAATTAATTTCAGATTACATACAGAGGGAGAAACTTGAAGAGCTGGAGGACAACGGAATGGCTGATTTGCTCAGATTTAAGGATGAAAATACTAATCTTCGCAGAGCCGTTGCTCTAAAACAGAAACAAACACAGGAAGAAGAAGAAAGATTACAGAAGGAGATTGAGACTTGGCAACTTCAGTTGGCTGCCAAACAGAAACAGAATGACAAAGAGCCTGCAAACAGAGAGATTGAAACTGCTGGCCCTAGCATGCTAAGATGGAGCACACACCAGAATTTCCTCCCTGCTGTGTGGCACAAAGACTTTACAATGTTTGGCCAAATCGGAGAGCCATGGCAGAAAGATCGTCTGACCTTTTCATGTTTAGCCCGTCAAATAGAACATGGCGTAAGTAAAGGGGTTCCAGAACTCGAAATTGTTGATGCCGTAAAACGAGCAATTACTCCCGGCATGCAACTTCATAGCTATTTAGAGGGGAAAGTCAATCTAACGCTCCCCACCCTCAAAAGAATCCTCCGATCCCACTATCAGGAAAAGACTGACACAGAGTTTTAAGAGCAGCGGCCCTCTGAAGTCCAGGGCATCAGAGAAACACTACAAAACTTTCTCATTCGAACCCTTGGCCTAAAACAGAAAATCCTGTTCACATCGCAAGAGGCTGAGTCAGGTTTGAAATACGATCCAGATCTAGTACAACATATGTTTCTCCATACGGTGTTAAGTGGCCTGCAGAACGACAATATAAAATGTGACTGACAGCCTTATCTTGAACAGAGTGACAGCCCTGATGAATTGCAACCGGAGAAGGTCAACAGAGCATGTGCCTATGAGACAGAGAGACAGCACAAGAAGTTAGTGGGACCTCCACAGGCTGCCAGTTGTCATTCAGTTCAGTCAAGTAATCTTCCTAAAAAGCCACTAAAGCTCGACTAAATTATCCCCCACAGTTGCCTCTCAGCTGGAAGAGATGAGATCCAAGATGGCCATGTTGCGAGATCTTAATGATGAGGTGTCTCAAATAAGACAATCCATGCAGCAGCACCAGCAGCAGTTGCCCAGCTTCAGTACATCACTACACAACCGTGGCAGCCCCAATACATTGCTCCACAACACGTCTCTCAACCTCAGCAATCACCAATGCAAAAACAGAACTTACCCCAGAGATAGTGGCCCTCACCAGGCCTGGCAAAGCAAGAAGGATCCATTCAGTATCACCAAAGGTTTGTCCCACAACATAGCTTTCCACCACCAAACCGTGGACAAATGAAGAAGTGTCTTAACAGCCAACTACAAGGAACAGATGAATTCTACACACACTGTTTCCGCTACCTAGCAAGATGTTGCATGAGGGCACAGCAGAGACAGTTTGGAGGTGAGTCAAACGAAACGAGGCCCCTTGCACAGGACAGGGAGTGACCAGTGACCAGTGACCAAGTAATGTCCCAACACTGTCTACACTCCCGAAAACAGACTCAAAGATTGAAGCAATGTGCTAAATGTAAAATGGTTCTTTACTGCTCTAAATTTTGTCAAACTAATAATTGGAAAGTCCACAGAAATAACTGCTCTTGCCCATCGTGTGTGCCTGTGAACACTGCGTAACCAAGAGAGAGAAACCCCTGAGTAGCTCCGCTAGTTGGTAAGAAGTGCCAAATTTAATGTATAATTCAAGGTCAAGAGGTTCAAGCTTTGTGGGACTCTGGCTCGCAAGTGACAATTATTGATGAGGTATGGATAGAAATGTCCCTGCCAGACACAAAACTCAGAGACATTTCAGAAATTTTGGACAGGGTGGGCCCTTTAGACACAGTAACAGCCAATGGAGAGAACATGCTGTATGTGGGCTGGGTAGAGGTCACCTTTAGTTTAGCTTCAGGGGAAGCTCCCACCACTTCAGTGAAAGTCCCTCCTCTCGTAATGAAAGGTGACAAGCTTGGCCGAACAATCATTGGATCTAATGTTATTGAGCTGATCATAGACAAAGACACTGACGGAAAATGCCCAAGACAAATGGTGAGAACAGCATTTCCCAATCTCGAACTCGAACAAGCACAGGCCTTTGTACTGTGAGTAAGTGTGGAAGAGAGAAACAAGTACACTGTTAGAACAAAGAAAGAACGGATCAGAATTCTAAAACACATCTGTCAATGTAGAGTGCCATGTTCAGATGAGCCTGAGATGATTTGGCTGGCTGTCATAACGTCGGATGACCCATGACAGGGATTGAACTCGTGTCACTTCATGTCCCAAAACTGCAGCTGATCTTATTTGATCCATATAAACTGAAATATCTGGCTGATTGTTGTAATATTTTCATAGGTTCAGAAGAAGTCGCCAAGACTTGAGATGTCTGCATAAATTTTGGTGATCAGTGTTGACAGTTTTTGGGTGCATGTATGAGGCCTGAGAGGATGGGGCACTCGCCCGCCGTGTTTTTGTGATTTTAATGATTACACCCAAATAAATGGATTTTTCCACATACTAAATAAGTGATTGGCATGTTTTTTGTTGTTCATGTGGTGCAATGATAGATGACAGCAAAGTATGACATACTTTCATGCCAATTCGAACAAGGCCGAGTTTGGAAACTCAACCTTTTTTAAGGTCCAGATAAGTTCTTGAGGCAAAACACGAAACAAAAACAACAACGTCAACATCAAATAAGCAAGTGATTGACTGGAATATGGGGTGGTAGACTTAGCCGCTTATCCTCAAAAGCGTCATGGCGAGTGCTGGAGCATATCCAAGCTTTCAATGGGTAGGAGGCAGGAGGCTCAACTGGTTGCCAGCCAATCGCATGGCACCTTGAGACAAACAGCACACACACACCACAGGGCAATCAGAGTGGGCAATTAACGTTGCATGTTTTTGGATGTAGGAGGAAACCCATGCAGGCACGGCGAGAACATGCAAACTCCACACAGGAGCGTCCAGGATTGACAGAACTGTGAGGCCAACGCTTTTCCAGCTCATTCACCATGCCGCCCCCAATTTATACATCTTTGTCTGAATTTCCATATTTTTTATATTTTGCCACAAACATTATTGCAGTTACAGGACAGTTATTGCAGTGTTAATAATTAATTGAAGAATATACTCATTACTCTAATTGTTGATAAATTAAGAGTTTCAATGTTTATTGATGAAATAAAGCAAAATGATAATGTGGGGAGTGACATGAATGTTGATTTTCATCACGATCCAAGATTCAAGCATAAAAGTGGTTGTACTCTGGATCAAATGGTGAAGAATATTTTTAGGAATGCAGTAAAATGTTGAGATGATTCATTTGATTATGATAATGCAGATAAAACCTTTCAGTTTCACTGGTACTGGCTCAGCATCCTGCAGGTTTTCAGACTTGTTGCCATGGTGACAAATTTAGAAAAACAACCTTGCCAGCTTTCAACAGCCGTGATCGTATAGTGGTTAGTACTCTGCGTTGTGGCTGCAGCAACCACGGTTCGAATCCAGGTCATGGAAGGGATGAATCTGTGAAGTTAATTTTTTTAGTCCTTGTGGTTGAAATTTGCATGGGACAGTGACAATCCTCGAGATGGGCTTGAACCCGTCGTGAAATATCGCAATGGGTAAAATGTTGCGGTATTTGCTCTATGGCGCGATCAAGTGGTGGAGAAGCCCAAGAGGTCAACAGTGTTGAGAATTCTATGGCTATTTGTTGAAGAAAATGGTGTGAATGTGCTTGTGTTACGATATGAACAAAATACAAGTGCTTAATTTTTATTTATAAATAATAACTTTCCCACAGTATTTGGTGTTAAACTTTTTAATTTGGGGGGAAATTATTTCATCAGCTTTGTTAAATATTCTTTCACAGGGCAGAGGTACACCCAGTGGAAGTTAGCTGCAGAGGATTTAGAGCCTCCTCAACATCCAGGCTCCTCAAAGACTTGGGAGACCGAGGGAAGGCCCATCGGCAGGCAGTCAGAGATCTCTCCAAGACGGTGGAAAAGGCCAGCCAGTGGCTGTGGATAAAGAGGAAAGACCCCAATTGGGCCTTCAAGAGAAATTGATGGCACCGAGGAGGTGAACCTGGGATGATGGGATTCACTGCTGAACCCTCTTGAGAGTGTCGTGGGCATTTCAGCGAAACACTTGATGACGGAAGGAAACCCACTTAATAACCCGAAGGGTGCCATCACTTATTTGAACATCCCACAGAGCCTCATCGGAGACAAAATAGGCTTGAACAGAAGGATATTAACATCAAGTCCTACATAATACACCAAGGCGCAATTTAGAATCTCCAATTAATGTTGCATGTTTTGGGATGTGGGAGGAAACTGGAATCCCTGGAGAAAACCCACGCAGCCATGGGTAGATCACTTAAACGCCACACGGGGAGGTCTGGGATCGAACCAGGACCTCAGAACAGTGAGGCCAACACTTTTCCAGCTGATCCACCGTTCCAACCAGTAGAATCTATCATCTAAAACACCTACCAATAACTAAAAATGAAATGCCCTGGCAAACAGCTCGCCACATGCCCAGTTTGCATCTTTTCTTTCTCTCTTTCTTGGTCCTCTTGCACTCGAGAGAGTCTGGCTGCAAACGTCACCTCTTAGGCTCCCCACCTCACATCTCAAGTCCCATCATGCAGACCCCAACCATCAGGCATGCAACTAAGGAGATGAGTTTTGTGTAATATTTCTACTTCCACAGACACCATATTAAAACCAAAAATATATTTCTCTCCATCTTTTTCCAATTTCATAAATTTTACCTGCTTCTGGTCAGGCAAACTTCAGGGATGAGAATGACCAATTTGGAAAAAGACTGAAAATGTTTATCGAGGGGTCGGGCGGGGGGAGGGGGGGGGGGGGTTGAGTTTCCTCCTGGATATTTTTTGCTCCTTGAGTGCACAGCACTTTGCCAGGAATGTCCACTTTTTCTGTGTGTTCGCTTAGACATGTTGATACCGTTTTCGGTCCTATCTGCACGGTTACACTTTTTTCAAGTCATGCCCGTCTGAAACAGTTTTTGAATCCAGCATCCTTGTCAATGGACCTCGCTCGATCTTCATCCTTTTTTTCTAACACTTTCGCCATCGTAAAACTTTGAACACACCGTCGCTCAGTTCGCACTATCTAAGTCCCACGCGCCAATACTTGGCTAACTAACAAGTTACACGGCGATTTCTGAGAACCGAGAACACATGTACATGGCAATGGTGAAACTCCATTAACCACTAACACGATTGGATCGTTATACTGAATAACTCTGTTGTCCAATCGAGTAATCTGCTGCAAATAAGTTTTAATGTTTATGTCGCAAAATGCAAATATTTACACTACCGAGCAAGTTAGAACGGTATATGATAGTCGTCCTAGTCGTGATAGTCGAAGCTGAACTTGCAGCTCGGAGCCCACCACCGAGAGGCAGGTGCACGATACCCTACCCCCTGGAATTTTCTCAACGGATTTGCGCTTATCTCGAGAGTGGTCATTTTGGTCTGAAAAAGTTGGAAATCCGCCGATCGGCGGAAAATTGACCCCTCCGTACAGGGAGCTTAACCACGCTTCCTGAAGTCACGTCACACCACGTGCGCTGACGTCAGACAAACAATTAGCAAAAATATCAGCGCAGCAAGAAAATAGAGCAAAACTGTCCGATTTACCGGCCGATTTCTCACTCGCATTCTGAGCTAACAGGGAAATATCGTTGAAAAGCAGACAGCAGGGCTTCAAGTATTTCAGCGAGCGGTATTTCAATGGTATTTACATGCATATCGACGGAGAAACCATTGATATTAGCGCAAGATTATTCCGGAGTCAGAGGAAGACCGAGAAGCCACATAATATAATATATTATAACCCAAAGACGAATTCGTCATTCAGAGTTTCCTATTTTCGTGTTACATATCAGATTTGTGTGCAGAATCTGTATATGTATCTGTATAGCCGTTTGTGAACCGCCGTATGAAGGAAAATAAGGCGAGGCTTGATTTACGAGTTGTTTCTCTCGTTTTCTTTGTGTAACGTCACGCGCTCCCCTCAATAATTATTCTTGAATTAGTGCCGAACCTACGTAAGTCCCGACCGAGTACGACAATCACTACTTTAGTGTCCTCAAACATCCTTCCTTCAGTCTTGGTGTCTCGATGCACGTCGAAGGCTTTTAGGACTGCTAGTCCGGTTTAATTTAGCTCACCGCCGAACAGAGACACGTTTGTGCAGTCAGATCATCGCAAAATATCGCTCAACACAGATCAAGTGTGACAATCATTCACACGTAGCTATATTATGAAAGCGAAGAACTGCTAATTCATTTATATGAGACGTATTGAAAATCAAATATACGGCATACCTTCGTGCAAACACAGTCCGGTTTAGCGTAGCCGCGAACAAAGGGACACGTTTGTTAACCTAACTTACCTTCGTGCAAACATATTTGTTCCGGTTGATGGATTCAGTTGATCATGCGGTCTTCCACAAAGTTTTATCCATCAAAGAATTTTCGTACTCGGTCTTCTGTCCCGTGTTGATTTTAGATGGATTCAGTTGATGATGGGGTCTTCCACAAAGTTTGATCCATCAAAGACATTTTTCGTACTGGGTCTTGGGTTTTGGAAAGGGTACGAATTGAACTCCACCCACTAGCCTTTCAGGATACCTGTCGTCACTATTATAAAGTCCTTGACTACACCTCTTAACCATATCTATTGTTAAAGAACCTGAATACACGATAAAACGCCACAGAAGCTAAACTGGACCATGCAGCGTTGTCTGAGAAAACTGCGGTCCAAAAAGGGGGCGTGGTTTATGCAGATCTCTGGCCTCTGATTGGTCAGTGACGCAGCTTGCGCAATTTCTACGGAGGGGTTAATTCTCATCCCTGAAACTTTGTGGCTCATTGGTCTAGAGGTATGATTCTCGCTTAGGGTGCGTGAGGTCCTGGGTTAAAATCCCTGACGACCCCCTATACAAGGTCTTCCTTGACATTTTTCAATGGATAGGTTTCCGATGACGTCCCTGGAGTCCCTTGTCCTCCATTTTGTGTCTGAAGCAAGGGAAGCATCGATGTCAACAAAGCAAGCAAGCCTCTTTCATCCGATATTATGGGGGACAGATGCGTAGTTTGGGGATGTACTAACCGTCCTAAATCTTGGCAAACATAGAGGTCGTGCTTTGATATTCGAAAGGTCGATGTCAACCGGGGAAGTAAAACTAAGCGACTGTCGATAGAAAGACGGAACCTCAGGTTGTCGAGGATCAACCGAGCAGGATTTCTTCCTGATCCAACAAAGAGACACTATAAAGTGTGCTCAGATAATTCCGTAGCACATTACGTTTTCAATTAAATACTTGAGGCAACAAGGAATGAATAGATTATGTATTCTACACAAACGTATGACAGAGAATTCTTTGAGAAAAAAAAATCGGCTTACATTTTTAAGTGCAGAGGGCAGTAACCAGTAAGACCAATCTTCTATAACTGTCTTGCTATCCCGTAATTTTACTGAAGCCTTGACTGCAAAAAGAAGGGCAGCCACGTGTGAACACACTTCTCCAAGACCGGCCATACAGGTACAATGACCGGAGAGAACGCAGCCATCTTTTTGGGATAGTAGTAGTAGTGGGTCGGTTCGAGACGCCATTACACACTGACGACCGATCACCTGTTGCCGTACATCTTGAACCGACCCATTTACAAAGTCATTGTATGCTTGTGGAGACTTGTAAGCCTTTCGTTCATCAAGGGTATATGCGTTCACAGAATTCACGAGATAATTCACAATGTCGGACAAGTAATGTCAGGGAAGCCTTCCACACTCCACTCGCTTGCTTGAAATTCACATGGATCTTTGCCGCCGATGTCCTTCAATTTCTCAAAGTATCTGGCTCTGCTTAAAGCATCAACATGTTTTTGTCCACTATGTTGGCATTTGCTTTAAACGACGTCAATGTGAAAATTAACGATGGAAAAAAACTTCACCATTCACCCATGTTCTGTGAACTCTGAAGACACACATTATGGCATCCGTCGCAAGGCATAATGGGTAATCGGAAACCTATCCATACCTCCGACAAACATAGCTGCTAGCTATTTTGTTAGATAATGTGGTCTCAAGTCCGTGTGTGCCTGTTTTTTCCCCCAACTATATTTGGGTCAATATTAGACATTGTGGTGCCCGCTAAACACGTAGGTGACTGGAAGAAAAACGCTTTACCTCATGCTTTATCTTTCCTCTTCAGCAAAGTAATCACAAAATGCGTCTCTTTGCTAGCAAGCTAAGCTAAACTCAGACCAGAAAGGTCAACATGAACGAGACGACTCCAACTGGACACGAAGACTGCACAAATGATGTTTTAGTCCAATAAAGTCCCGCGTCGAGGGCTCACAACATTCTGTCCAAATTCAACAAGATTTGCTGAAGCACGATCGAGCATCCACAGCAGAGTGAGAGGGGAAATGAGTGTCATTACCCATGATCCTTTGGGCAGAGATATTTAAAGTGACAGGCCGCCGACTGGAGCTTCGCGAGGGTTGTCAGGTCCTTGTGAGGAGGCTGCAGGCGTTCTTGATGACTGCTCGTTCCTTGTTCACCACGGGCACGCTTGTCTCTGTTTGAGTTACACGGGAGCTGCGTGTTTTGTCATGAGTGGCAAGCCGAAACACGAGCAGTCAAAAGCATGAGACTGAGGACAACGGAAACACTGAATGGCCAAACTTCTCAGTTCCTCAAAACCAATCAAATATTAGTAGAGCAGCTCACATCATAAGAAGCTATGGACTAACACAACATAATACTCACAATTCCTCGTTAGTATAGTGGACAGTATCTCCGCCTGTCACGCGGAAGACCGGGGTTCGATTCCCCGACGGGGAGTTGTCAAGTGCTTCCTTTTTCCCGTTGGGCTCTTTATGAAAAACAAAAAAGTCGAACAGTCGTGTTTCAAACACGGACCTCACGCGTGTCAGGCGAGTATAACTTTCACTACTGGATGAAGACCAAATACTTTCCCGTGGTGTCCCACGAGGGGCTCTCCTCCTGGGGTGTCTGACGAAGCCTGGTCACTTCACTCACCGTGTAAAGCACCCTTTTCCCTGTGACTTCGGTTCCTGCTCCGGCCAGACCCGATATTCAAAGGGACTTCAAGGCTTCGTTTGCAGTTTTTGCTCGGGTTCTCCCCACTGACCTCAAAAAAAAAAAAAAGACAAGATCGCTCAGACATACCTTGCGATTGGTTGAAGCCAGTCGGCCGCCATCTTGGTACTCCCGAAACGAGTGGAGGGGATGGTTGACAGGTTGGATTATGGCTGGGTTTTTCTCATTAAACTTTAGCATGTAGAATTAAAACTGGTCATGTGAGCTTGACATGTTTTCAGTTCTGGTAACATGAAGGATTTTTAAGTCGACTTGGTAAGCCAAAAAAGGCTAAGTGTAAAGAAAGAAATATCTCACTGTGTCTACCAAGAAACCTTGCATATTACCTCGGCCTGATATCCCCGAAATATTAACTCTTCCCAAAATACGCTGTGAATCACTACGTGAAATAAAAGTATTCCTTCCAAGAGTACGGACTAAATTTCTGACAGATATATATTGATTAAGCCAGGGTGGCCCCGGGAACTAAATAAGGTAGACCAAATTCCAACCCCGCAGTTTCCACAGCTGTGATCGCGTAGTGGTTAGTTCTCTGCGTTGTTGCCATGCAATCCTTGTTCAATTCCGGGTCACTGCAGGTATAAAGCCCCTCAGTCGCCTTTTTTGATGCTGCTATTTGACGGTGGGACAGAGAAAATTGTCCACATGGGCTTCCAGAAGGTGTGAGGTTTCTGTAGGGCTAGTGGTGCAATGGATAATGTGTCTGACTACAGATCAGAAGATTCTTGGTAAAACTCCTTGACTTTTTTTTGGGGGGGTCTCCATTTAGGTAAAGAACGAGAAGCCTGAGCCTCTTTCCTCCTTTAGATTGTCCTTTTGCATTTAAAGAAGAGATCACTGGACTACATTAACTGTAGTTGATGGATTATCAGTTGAACTATTATGAAATAGTGGCACTTTTGAGTTGAACACCGTTTGTCAAAAGTGTATGCGGGGCAGTCAAATAACCCGCTTCAGGCCGTCAATGGCAGATTGCTCTTGTTCTCTTCAAATTGCATAAATCTTTTGCCTTTTATGAAAGTTTTCTGTGGGGAGGAACAACAATAGTTTATCTCAGTTATTTGATGCTTTGTATTAACAGAGTTCTTCTAATTCTGTAAAAATTCATTACCACCATCACAAGAACTCTATTTCAAGAAACAAATTAGGTCACCCTGGTGAGTGTTCGGTTCTACCAGCGCGTGCATATAATATGTGAGTAAACGGAGCCACTTACAGTCTTGGAATGTCTTAGAGAAAAATGAAACAACATCCCGTACTATGACTATTTAGCCTTCAAAGAGCCGAATATCCTCACAAGGGTCACGGAAGAACTGGAGCCTATCCCAGCCATCCTTAGTCAAGTGGTGGGGAACACCCCGAACTCCAGTTTCCTTCCACATCCCAAAAACATGCAAGATTAAATTGAGACTGAGTTGCCAGTTCAGGGTGTACCCTGCCTCCTGTCCATTGACACCCGGGATAGGCTCCAGCCCTCCCCGTGACCCTCGTGAGGATAAGCAGCAAAGAAGATGAATGGATGTTCGCATGAACGCTTCTCCTCATGCAGAACTCATTTAGATAGCAAGTGAAATCAAGGAATACCTTAAACTGCGTTTTATGGATTTTCTTCACGTTAAAAGATGTCATTGTGCTAACAGATCCATTTTTAGACTTATGAAGCTACTGAATCAGCATTTTTACTGACTGCGCAATGTCATGTGGGATGAATTACAATGGACAAAAAATACTGCCGTAATTCGACTAAACATGCTCATGTTAAATTACAACTGCTCCATAGTTCTTGGTTTGAATCTCAGCTCTGACCGTCCTGAGTGGAGTTTGCTTGTTCTCCCCTTGCACGCGTGGGCTTTCTTTGCATATTCCAACTTCCTCTGATATTATTATTAAAACATGCAGTTTGGGGTGTAACGACAGGACAAATGGAAGGACGTTGGACTAAATTGTCATAGTACATTGATTGTGCATTTTGAACTTACAAAGAATAGTTTCATCATACAAGAATATTGTCATTGTACTCCAAATGCGGCTTTCTAAAAGTGCAACTGGCTACAGTTCCCCACAAATATGCATATCAAGAATTAACATTTCACAGAATCAGAAGAGCTCCGCTTGCAGAGCATCAAAAAATTGAGATAGACTCTTGTTGTTCCTCCCCACGGAAATCCTTAATAAAAGGCGAAAAATTTATGCAATTTGAAGAGACACATGAGTTCACTGCAATTGCCGGCCTGAAGCGGGTTATTTGACTGCCCCGCATACACGTTTGACAAACGGTATTCAACTCAAAAGTGCCATTATTTCATAATAGTTCAACTGATAATCCATCAACTACAGTTAATGTAGTCCAGTGATCTCTTCTTTAAATGCAAAAGGACAATCTAAAGGAGGAAAGACACTCAGGCTTCTCGTTCTTTATCTAGTTTGTCAAGCGGTTTTGCCGCAAAGGATTGTAGGGATAAGCCGCATGAACTCTGAGCCAATCAACGCAGTTTTATCTGCCTCCATTGTGCAGCCTCTGCGCGCCAGTTCTGATGACCCCATAATGTTACAGACGTTATGTTGACCAGTTAGTGTGTGGATTGTCTCAGAAGTTGGCATTGATGTGCACAAACATGTTTATACTGTATTACATATGAGATGATTTTTGACAACTGAACAACGGGGGAACTGATTTTTGAAATTTTAAATGGCGAAGAAAGTTTTTCGACAATCTGAATCAGACAACTCAGTGTACTCATATGAACTGACTGACTGGCATATGAGCAGACACTATACATTTACACGTAAATGTGATGTCATAATGCTCAAAATATATGAACAACATTCAATTTGCTGATATTGATTTTCACCTTTGATCAGGGGAGAGCGCGAACGCAGTCCCCCACTACCAGAAATTGTGCAGTCGAGATTCCCACATTTGGGGAATTCGCAGGGGTCAGCACGACCGGAGTGCAATGGCTGAGCCTCACCCTGGGTGAACCACCTTCATGATCATGGTTTCGCCCCTGCCAGGTAAGTATGCCTTGTGCCGGCTCGAGCACGCGACCCATACGCGCGCACGCTGTGTCAAGCGACGGTGTCATCATGAGGACGTGAACAACCACAATCACGACGGGCGAGCATGAACGGACGCGAGAGTAAAAGATACTCTTTGCAAATACATGACGAAATATGAACATTTCAGGCAGTAAATGGAGACCCACAATCCATTGCAGCATCGGGAGACATGAATCGAGCTCGTGCACGTGACGTCAGTGTTCGCATGGCGCCATATTGCCGGTCAAACCCGGCTGCTCTGCACGGCGGGAGCCGTTGCACCAGAGCAGATTTTTCAAATTGCCCGAGACATGTTGTCTTGTTGGTTGTCACAATAGACGAGACAGAGATCATTTAAAGAGATCATTCTATGGAATACCAGCTGAAAAGACCAGAAAAGATTGATGGATTTCAGCAATTAAACATGATGGATAGTGCACAACCAAAATACACACACACCTGTGTAGCGATCGCTTCATTTCAGGTAGGAATTATTCTTCTCAATCTCAAATTATATCCAGTTGTCCAAAACAAGCAGAAGTGAATTAACAGTCCAACTTCTTATCGGCGAAAACATCGACTTCGGCATTAAATACGAGTCCTCTATGCCAAACGTCTCGAGTATTTCCACGTACCTTCGTTTATTATCAGCTTCTAAATGTTTAACGGTATCGTACAAAACTTTGGGCGTCGTGCTATAAGACGTATTTTCGTGTTAAGAAAAGTAATCGTTGTTTTTCTATGCTCAGAAAAAGGTAATTTAATAAATGAGAATTGAGGGAGTGCAAAGGTTCAAGTAAAATAAAAATGTATTTTACAAAAAGAAACTGTGTGAAATGTCTACTCACTCACAATTGAGACTGAATGTTCCCGAAGAAAAGCTCTTTGAGCAGGGCCACATTGTAGCTCCGGTTTCCCCTCAGACAACCGTTGACTGCGAAATCATAAAAATCTCTTCGAATTTACACATAAACTTTATGAACAAGTTTTGGAATCGGAAATCAGGGGTAATGGGGTTTTCAACTTCTGTTCACGTTTGGTAACACAAAGATGTTTCCCACATCTCAATATCTCCTTTATAATTTGACAATTTTAAATTTTGGTCCAGGTTTGAACACGCATCATGGAAGTTGACTCACACGATTTGCCTTCGCGGGCCACAGAAAATCATGTGGTGGGCCAGATCTGGGCCCCGAGCCTTAGGATTGGACACCTGTGTCTTGGAACTTTTGCAAGAGCTTGTGAGAAATCACGTGCTGGTCAGATTGTCCCTTCATTCGACTAAACATGCTCATGTTAAATTACAACTGCTTCCTAGTTCTGGGTTTAAATCTCAGCTCTGTCCTTCCTGAGTGGAGTTTGCATGTTCTCCCATTGTATGTGTAGGTTTTCTTAGGTTTTCTTTTTGCAGCTTTCTCAGATGCAGGGTGTACCCCGTTGGGAAAGGCCCACCGCTCTCCCTTGACTCTTGTGAGGATTACCCCTCTTGACTTTTGCGAGGATTAACAGCTCAGGAAATACATGGCCATGAGGCTCTATGAAGACTAAAATGTCATAAAGGAGCATTTTGAGCATGTGCTTTCAAACTGTACAACTGTTTTATGGGCTGAAACGGGATATTTGAATGCCCCGCATACACTTTTGACAAACGGTATTCAACTCAAAAGTGCCACTATTTCATAATAGTTCAACTGATAATCCATCAACTCCAGTTAATGAAGTCCAATGGTCTTTTATTTAAAAGCAAAAGGACAATTTAAAGGTGGAAAGACGCTCAAGCTTCTCGTTCTTTATCGAGTTTGGCAAGCGGTTTTCCCGCAAAGGCTGTAGGGATAAGCCGCATGAACTCGAAGGCAATCAACGCAGTTATCTCTGCCTGGATTGTGCAGCCTTCCGTACCAGTTGCGCTCGATGTGACAATAAAGCATAGTCTATGTCATAGAAGGGCGGATCGGTAACAACGAATGATTTTGTGAAATTTTACACGGTGGAGCCAGACTTGAACGAGCGTTGCGCCGGAAACAACGCTGGGTACAAACCAGGATGCGATCACATCTTGGTCGAAACTGCCACGAAAGTTGAAAGTCTAAAGCAATGACGTAGAATAAAAACTGGACGACGCGCAAACCCCTTTCACGTGGTCATTCGGCTTAATTTTCCGGTCAGGGCAAGACAATTCTTTGGGTACTAGTTCACGTGAGAGTTGACATTTTTTGAAATCCTTACAATTGTACATTGTGAAACATGATAACAGCGAATTTAATTGGAATACTTTAGGTTTAGCTTTTTTTGTGTGTCCATATGGTTAATTCTTGTTGCGCTGTCAGCTGTCAAAACTGTGCAGGCGGTCGCAAAGAAGTAATTTTTCACCATTTTTAAATCTTCCTCGGCATGCTGCAAATGTTCAGGTTATATTAATGTCTCTATAGATCCAAAACATCCCAAGTATATTGACTTATCGCATCGTTTTCCAAAACAATGTAATTTTTACCATGCTTTTTTTTTGCCCTGACCGGAAGTCAGAGCCTATTGACCATGGCGGAACCAATGTTGGATGCAGTGTGCAGTCTAGTTTTTATTCTATTCTTTGTCATTGGTCGAAAGCTTGTGGCTGCAGCAAGAACGGATGCTGAGCCACGACCGACCCGTTTCAGGACAGTCTGGATTAGTCCCTGGTGGTCTCGTGGTGAGGGTTCCAAGTGCTGTTTAACTTTGTTCCTCAATTGACGCCTCCGTGGATATTGCGCAATCCGCGTCACTGACCAATCAGAGGCCAGAGATCTGCATAGACCAAAGCCCGTTTTTGCTCCCGCCATTTTCTCTGACAACATTGAATGGTCCAGTATAGGTTTAGTTAGCGTTTTATCGCGTATTTGGGTTATTTAACAAAAAATATGGTTAAGAAGTGTAGTCACTGACTTTGTAATATGACAGGTATCCTGAAAGGCTAGTTGGTGGAGTTCGATTCGTACCCTTTCCAAAACCGAAGACCCAGTACGAAAAATGCCTTCGATGGATCAAACTTTGTGGAAGACCGCATCATCAACTAAATCCATCTAATATCAACCAGAACACATGTTTGCACGAAGGTATGCCCTATATTTGATTTTCAATAGATGTCTCGTATAAATGAATTCGAAGTTCTTCGCTAGCATAACACTGCTGCGTGTGAACGATTGACACACTTATTCTTTGTTGAGTGATATTTAGCGATGATCGGACTGCACAAACGTATTGTTTTCTTGCTGGCTCGCGGCCAGAAGCTTAACCAGACGGTGTTTGCACGAAGATATGCCCTAAATTTGATTTTTAATACACGTCTCGTATAAATGAATGAGACGTTCTGCGCTAGCATAACATTGCTACGTGCGAACGATTGGCACACTTATTCTTTGTTGAGCGATATTTAGCGATGATCGGACTGCACAAACGTATTGTTTTCTTGCTGGCTCGCGGCCAGAAGCTTAACCAGACGGTGTTTGGACGAAGATATGCCCTAAATTTGATTTTTAATACACGTCTCGTAAAAATGAATGAGACGTTCTCCACTGGCATAACACTGCTACGTGTGAACGATTGCCACACTTATTCTTTGTTGAGCGATATTTAGCGATGATCGGACTGCACAAACGTATTGATTTCTTGCTGGCTCGCGGCCAGAAGCTTAACCAGACAGCGTTTGCACGAAGATATGCCCTAAATTTGATTTTTAATACACGTCTCGTATAAATGAATGAGACGTTCTCCGCTAGCATAACACTGCTACGTGTGAACGATTGACACACTTATTCTTTGTTGAGCGATATTTAGTGATGATCGGACTGCACAAACGTATTGATTTCTTGCTGGCTCGCGGCCAGAAGCTTAACCAGACGGCGTTTGCACGAAGATATGCCCTAAATTTGATTTTTAATACACGTCTCGTATAAATGAAAGAGACGTTCTCCGCTAGCATAACACTGCTACGTGTGAACGATTGACACACTTATTCTTTGTTGAGCGATATTTAGCGATGATCGGACTGCACAAACGTATTGATTTCTTGCTGGCTCGCGGCCAAAATCTTAACCAGACGGTGTTTGCACGAAGATATGCCCTAAATTTGATTTTTAATACACGTCTCGTATAAATGAATGAGACCTTCTCCGCTAGCATAACATTGCTACGTGTGAATGATTGAATGAAATCAGAAGCATGGCGTCTTTCTCAATTAAGAATGTATTGTATTGTATTTGCCATTTTTACTGTTTGTCTTACGTCAGCGCACGTGGCGTGACGTCACTTCAGGGGGCGTGGTTAAGTGCCCTGTACGGAGGGGTCAATTGTGAGTTACTTAGTAATAATAACAGCCCATTTCTACTACTACAGTGTGCAGTTACATTTGAAGTTAAATATTGCAAATAAATTACATTTGAGGCCTTTGTGTTTGTCATTTGTCTTGCAGATGTCAGTAAAAATCTTCATCCAGAGCTGCAGCAGTCTGTGTCCCGTCACATCAAAGAGGAAGCGCAGGAAGAAATCATGCATGTTCCATCAACTGGTGTCCATTTGAAGAGTAAATATGCAGGGCACAGTGAGGAGAGACAAGGGGCAGAGCTTCCAAGTAAGAACAGCTCAAGTGTTGGAGACCTTTGTGAAAGATCACAAACAGACGGTCATGATGATGATGATCATGAACAGTCGGAAGGTGATATGACTTTCATACTGAATGCTGAAAATGTTCTGAGTGTAGGAAAAGCTTTGCTTCTATGAAGAATTTAAAAAATCACATGAAAATACACACAGGTGAGAAGCCTTTTCCATGCTCAGTTTGTGGTAAAAAATTCACACAGAAGGGAAACTTAAAAAAACACACAAGGACACACACTGGTGAGAAACCTTTTTCTTGCGCAGTGTGTGGTCAAAGATTCACTCAGAAGGAACGCTTAAAAAAACACACAAGGACACACACTGGTGAGAAACCGTTTGCCTGTGCAATTTGTGGTCAAAGATTCACTCGGAAAGAGCAGTTAAAAATACACACAAGGACACACACTGGTGAGAAACCTTTTTCCATCGCAGTTTGTGATAAACAATTCACTGAGAAGGGACAGTTAAAAAAACCACACAAGAACACACACTGGTGAGAAACTTTTTTGCTGCGCAGTTTGTGGCCAAAGATTCTCTGTCAAGAAAAGCTTAAAAATACATACAAGAACCCACACTGGTGAGAAACCTCTTTCATATCCAGTTTGTGATGAAAGATTCACTGAGAAGGGTAAATTAAAAATACACACAAGAACACACACTGGTGAGCAACCTTTTACATGCTCAATTTGTGGTCAAAGCTTCACTCAGAATAGAAGTTTAAAAAGACACACAAGGACACACACCAGTGAGAAGCCTTTTTCCTGCTCTGTTTGTGGTCAAAGTTTCTCTCAGAAGGGAAAGTTAGGACTACACACAAGAACACACACTGGTGAGAAGCCTTTTTCCTGCTCTGTTTGTGGTCAAGGTTTCTCTCAGAAGGGAAACTTAGAACTACACACAAGAATGCACTCTGGTGAGAAACCTTTTTCCTGCTCAATTTGTGGTCAAAGATTCGCTGTGAAGGCAAGGTTAAAAATACACAGAAGAACACGCACCGGAGAGAAACCTTTTTTCTGCTCTATTTGTGGTCAGAGATTCACTCAAAAGGGATCTCTAAAAATACACACAAGAATGCACACTGGTGAGAAACCTTTTTCCTGCGGCATTTGTGGTCAAAGATTCACTCGGAAGGGAACCTTAAAAATACACACCAGAACCCACACTGGTGACAAACCTTCTTCGTGCTCTCTTTGTGATCAAAGATTTTCTTCTAAGTGTCAGGCTGAGAAAGGAAAAGCCATCATCACGAAGCTGTAAAAGTATAAATTGAAAGTAATAGATACATTTCATTGACGTCACGCCGACCACGTGTTTTTGTTTACACCGCCAATTTGGATGGCAAGATCGTGTCTACATATCATGGCTAGGAAGCAATAAGTGTAAACTATAATGTTTTAGCAACGGTTATCGTTTGATCTTTTGTCTTGAAAGTCCTTTGACAAACAAACACTGGAACCAGAGGTGATTGAGGTACTTGTGCTGGTGTGAGGAATAAAGAAAGAAGCCACATGTGAAACTTGAGAACAAGTATCGTGTCGTTATTGTTCGAATGAGCTACAGTATAGTACTTCTCGTATATCGCAAATGTGGTGTGATTGTGATTGTGTTGACGTCAGCGGGGCGTGACAAGACAGGACGATAAGGAAGTGAGCTCGAGAAGGTGGCGGTTAAAAAGCCAAATAAATATCACCCACGTGTAAAAGTACAGTTGAACTCACGTCTATGTTATTCAATAACACGACAGCAACGCTACGGAAGTATAACTATGGACTCACGAAAAAAAACTGACTGTGAAAAAAAAAACGATAACGAGGAGGCGTTCAATGTTCCAACTTATCCAATTTACCAAGCAACACGCCGAACACATTCACAGGAAACATAGAGCTTAAGAGGAAAAGTGCAGTTTCCTCCTGCTATGAATCGGCGATAAAGGACGGGATGTCAGCAATACTTGGACACTGACCTTTAATCCGTTCAAAACCCTCCAAAACCAAAATGCTGGCAACACAAAGCAAGAAATGGCCCAAGCGACAAGGCCAAAGTGTGAAAACTGCTCAGCTGGGTCACTGGGCAACAACGAATATTTATTCATTATTATATTGAATAATAATATGAAAAGTGTTCATTTGTGACAATTCTTCTATTTCCCGAGCATGATAAAGTCCTTGAAATCCTTCTTGAGGATGATTAGCTAACGAAGAATCTTTTACTGTCAATGACCTCAACAATAATCAACATTTAATATCTTTTGCCATTAGAAGTATTTGTATGCTCACCTATTGGTGATGATAAGTCCCACACGTCACCTTGTACTTTGTTACATTTTTTATGTGCTAAAATAAATCTTGACAATAATTACTGTATGTTGTGTATGTTAACAATACACATAATTATTTTTATCCTGTACTGCAACAACTGTCCAGCAGTCCTTGCAAACAGATGTGCAGCCTCGGCCTGAAGACATCCGTGGCAGAGAACTCAGATTCTCAAGGAAGTGGGTTAACGGTCCTCTGGTCGGATAAGGAAGTGAAGGCATTTATTTGCTCTTAAACTTTCACAAATATTTACCAAAAGCTCACCGATTCAAATCGCAGTTACGACAGTGTCCTTGGGCAAGACGCTGAACCTCAATCTGCTCCAATTGGGGCTGGCATCTTGCATGGCAGCAGTCGTCCATCGATGTGTGCGTGGTTGGGTGAAAGTGAGTCTTTGTAAAGCGCTTTGGCTATTGTGTCGTTGAAGATAACGCGCGCAGTAGATGCAGTCCATTGACCATTTGTAACACCCTTGGCATACTTAGTTTTGTTAAAGCTGATTAAAGGTCAAGTGTCATCCCTGTAAACATTCTAAAATAGATATTGTAATGAAAAATACATATATAACACTTCAATGTCCATCCGAAAAAATAAATATGAGCGGAGAGCGCGTCATCCATGTGCAAAGTTGCAGAAGTGTCATTCGACATCCAAGTGGTCGTCATATTGGCTGCATCCCCTGTCCGTGACGTCACTCCGGGTATTAACCATTGAAAACACGCAGTGCACCCTACTATGGGAGACGAGCAGGCCCCTTCTGACACGGAAGCTCTTTTCAAAGAAGAGATCGTCACGCAACCGAGTGAACGTACCGGGGCAATATTACACGATTGTTTCGAGCCATATTCAGATGATACGCGATCACAGCCAAACCGCCTCCCCGTCCGATCCACTTCCGCAGCGGAGATGAGTCATTGCGGCCCGGCGTCGCAACGACCCGGTGACCGGGGTGGCTCATCTTCATCGCCGAGGTGGCTTATCACGGCTCCGAGCCGGGCCGCTTTACGGCATTGTCGGAGCACGTGGCGGCAACAGGTAGGTGTGTAAACAGCTGCTAAAAAAAAAAATAGTTTGTGGCGCACCACGTAATCCATCTCTCATAACGTAACAAAAGATCTGCGTACATATGACAGGGGTGCTAAATGTGTCGATGCGCGCTATTGCCGGCAGCGTTGTTCATAGCTGCCTCCGTCCACGAGCCCGACGCGTTCGCCTTCGCCAAAGAGCCAACACGGCAGGTGTCCGACGCCCACACATTGAGCACGCGTCATATGTACGCAGATCTTTTGTTACGGTGTGAGAGACGGATTACGTGGTCCGCCCCAAAGTCTTATTTTTTTTAGTAGCTGTTTATACACCTACCTGTCGTTTGGGACCCACAAAGCTCTCGTCTTTTCAACCGTGGAATCCAATTTTCATGATGAACCGGGTCTCTTGCGAACTTATAAAGGGTAAATCCATCCTACCGAGTGTTTAAGCAATGTCCAGTAATGCAACGGGCCGGCATTTTGGCTAAGGAACAACGAGCGACCTTCCCGCAGGTAAAACTAATAGAAACAAACGAGTCCACTGGAGGGCGGTCCTGATCCGTACATCACTTCCTGCTTCTTGTCAAAAATAAATCCCTCGAGAGGATTTTTATGGCGGGAGTTACAAAAAGCCATATATGTCAAAATCATGTTTTGTTGTGAAAAAACGGATGGGTCCATACTGGTAGCCGTTTTTTCATTAATAACATACTAAAAATCACCCATTTTAGTACACTTGGCCTTTAATTGTGCTTCTTGTTACCTGTCAGGCTAACCAGGTGGATATTTATGAAAACCATGAAATAAGGAGAAAGACACTCATTCCTAGTTTGCTTGCATGCAAGGAGAATGGAGAAGAACTGCACCCAACGATTCTCAACTATGTTCTAAAGCAGTTCTCCCTGACTCCTTTCTTTTTATTTTCATTCACAATTACAACCCCAGGGGGGAGGGCAGAAGAATTGTTTCCTTGATTTACTATGTGTCATGCAAGTAAGTGTGGCACAAGTCTTTTCGGGGTCATCTTCAGGATCCTTCCATCAGACCGGCTCCATCTGGTCTTCTATAGTCTGCTGCTTTCTCTTTTGAGCACAGATCTGTTTCCTGTTGAATTGCTCCTAAATAAAGGTATCTAGCAAAGCATTTCTTTTTTTGTAGCAAATCACTTACTTCATTGCACAGGAAATTTGTGATAACTATGTTTACAATTATTCCAACATTACCAAAGGAAGAAACCCAGTTTCCTTTATATTCCAATTCCTCACCTCGAGACAGCAATACAGATTGTGTACACACAACAATGTAACTTAAGAATCAATTGGCATATTGCTTTGGAAATAATCCTTCTCTGGCCACTTAATGAAAAAAAATCCGCCAATTTTGGAAGTCTGAAATAGTTGAAGAGAAATGTTTGATCCTTGTGACACAAATAGATGCTATTTGGTGTCATTGCTTGAGATGTTGGCAACACACAACAACAGAAGGAAAAACAACGACACGTCTGGAGCTTTAGAAGGTAACCCAGTTTAAAATTGCAGCTCTTGGTCACTTGAAGTCATCTTCTAAACTGCAGACTGCTGACAGCTAGAATGTAAGATGGATGTTTTTTTTTTTTTTTTTTTCATAAGTAGCACGTTCTTCCTAAACTTGCTGGTTTTCAACTTTCACTTTTCCTATTTATCCATAGAAAGATCCTGACAGTCGATGTCTGCATTGGTTTCCTTTGTAAAAGTTTTAGCACAGTGTAGCGTATTTGGGTTGGATGAAAAGGTCATTTATTGGGTAAATAAATTCAGCGGAGTTGAACGCTTGTGTCCCACTTCCAGTTTAGCGTGAGTCTCGAAAAGGGGGCGACAGGTTCCGTTTTCAGATGAGTTACATTCAGGAAAGAGCAAGGAAAAACTGTTTGTTAATTAGTCTCAAAAATCGGAAGGGAGCTACACGTTGAATAGTGTAACTGTTTCATTTGTTGTGATGGCATATCCTGGAGGCCGAAGATTGGATATTACAGGACTGTATTTTGAAAAGTGGCAGCTGGCTTGACTTCAGTTTGCTCGAATCAGTGGTCTGTCGCTTTAAATATTACTCCCGGGGGGGATCCTGGGTAATGTCTTTCTCTCTCTTTATTTTCTTCTCACCCTGCGGATGGAGATTCCATCGGCTTGAGTAAATCTTCCTGAACTTGGACTCAATGTTGTGGATCCTCGACGCGGGATACCTCTGATCACTACTTTGGTGGACTAAAACTTAATTTGTGTAATTTTCATTTTCGGTTGAAGTCGCCTCGTACACTTTGAAGCTTCTCGGCGTCGTTTGTTTTATCTTGCTAACAACGAGACGCGTTTGCGATCAACACTTCTCTCATTAGAAATCAAGCCCGAAGTAAAGTCTTCTTCTTTCCACCACCAAAAAGTAAGTACTGAGAAAACTGACATTTAAGTATGCTTGAAAAACTCACCTACAACCAAATTCTGTCAGCGTTGTCTGATCGTAAAATGGTCTCGATTGTCTGAGTCGTTAATTTTTGTTATTATTATCGTAATCTGGATTGTGAATCCGGCGGCTCAGTGGACAACTGGTGAGTACACAATTCTGAGGACTGGAGTTCAAATACCTGCCCTGCCAGTGTAGAGTTTGCATGTTCTCCTCTTGCCTGTGTGGGTTTTGTCCTGAAATCTAGGTTGAACACAATCAGAATTTTTGGTAGTGATCAGCGTGTTAAAATAATATATATATTTAAATGACATGTTCATTGACTACATCCACTTGTGGACGTCCATCCATCCATTTTCTTTGCCTCTTATCCTCACAAGGCTCGCAGGGAGTGCTGGAGCCTATCTCAGCTGTCAACGGGCAGGAGGCAGGGTACACCTGAACTGGTTGCCATCCAATCGCAGGGCAACTTGTGGACGTAATTGCTGAAAATGTATATTGACAATAAATAATGCATCTTTGTTCATCTATTTATGTGGTTTATCTTATCTATTTATCCCAAGCTGCCTTTTCTAGAGTAAAAGTAAAAAGTAGCTGTTGTCTTTATCTCTATCTTTTACAATGCACAACTATATGTTTTACTGTTTCCTTCAAGCGTAAAAAAAACCTTGTGGTTCTGATTTCCCGACCGACCCTAAAAAATTCCCGCTGATACTAGCATTTTTACACCATGTAATAAATACGTCAAATACGTCGTTCTCCATGGCCACGCCCGCAAACTGCCGCGGAAGCACATAGTCGAGTCGGCTGTTTAATAGCAGCCGTGGCGGGCGAAAGCGTGGCCGTGCCACTTCCTCTTGCGCGCTGCTGCACCTCGTTTCATCCTAATTACGTTGTGTTTTTAAGCCTTGTTTTTCATCCCACTTGTTGCAGTGGTCTCAAACTGGCGGCCCGCGGGCCATTTGCAGTCCGTGAGATAATATTTTGTGGCCCCCACCTTAATATGAAAGTTTGTTAGAGCGGCCCTCGAATTTTACATGAAGGGCACTTTCACAGTGTTGTGTGCAAAACCAACCAATCATGGTGGGGTATATGGTTCTCGGGCACATGCAAACTGAGAAATATTTTTTTTGTTGTGAAAATTACAGCAGCGTTTCCATGTAGCGTTTTTCTTGTAGTTTTGTACACAAGTTGTTGACACAAGCTTCTTTGTTTTTGTTTTTTTCATTCATTCATTTTCCAAGCCCCTTATCGTCACTAGGGTCGCGGTGGTGCTGGCACTAATCCCAGGTATCATCGGGCAAGGGGTGGGGTACACTCTAAATTGGTTCTAGCCAATCGCAGGGCACATAGAGACAGACAAAAGTCGTACTCACAATCATACCGAAGGTAAATTTAGAGTCCCTAATTAAGACATGTTTTTGGGGATGGGGGAGGAAACCGGAGTGCCCGGAGAACACCCACGAAGGCACGGGGAGAACATGCTAACTCCACAAAGGCGGTTCCGGGATTGAACCCGGGACCTCAGAACTGTGAGGCCAACATTCTAACCAGTTGCACCACTGTGCTTTCTCCTAGTTTATATTAATCTAAATCTTTTAAATTTCTAATTGAAATTGGCCACGAGTGCATGTGCGCCTCCAGCGGCCCTGAGGTAAATTGAGTTTGAGACCCCTGATGAAAAGGGAGTCCTCGATCTACGACCGTATTCTGTTCGTACACTAGCGACATAACCCGAATTTTGGCGTAAATCAGATTTTTTTTCCTTTCGGCTTGTCCCGTTAGTGGTCGCCACAGCGTGTCATCTCAGATGAACGCATATTTGTTTGGCACAGTTTACGCCGGATTCCCTTCCTGACACAAACCCTCTGCATTTTAGTCGGAGAGAAACGTTTACAGCATCTGGTATTCCAAGGCTTTCACCCATCCAAGTACTAACCAGGGCCAAACCTGCTTAGCTTCTGAAATCTGAAGAGATCGGGTGTTCTCAGGGTAGCATGGCCGAAGACAAATCAGATTTTACCTTTAAAGACAAAATGTACGATGACAGTTGGGATTGACGACGCTTGTGAGGATAAGCGGCTTAGAAAATGAATGGGTGTTGGTACTTTGTATAAAAAAACTAATATACATGAAAAAAAGGTGCTGTATTTACCATAACTGTGAGAGGTGAATGATGAAGAATGAGGGGAGGCTGTGCTTAGCTAATGCTAGCAGTAAATTCTTCCTCAGCGTCGTTGCCTTTCTGTTTTTTCAAAGTTAGGAAAATATGCCGAGTCTTTTCCCTTTATGAACAGTCGGCCGATATTAAGCCTACGTTAATTCTGATCCTCAAGCCATAACTAAGTAATCTTTTCATCTCTGCAACAATCGAAGAACGTTGCTTGTTTTGTTTTGTTTTCTTCACGGAAAAAGTTGCTTTGTATCCGTCATAGGTGCGAAACCCTTCACGTGCGCCAAAATCCAGGCTTTGCCCTGTATAATGATTCCTACAGTCGTCCGACTGAACCACAAATCTTGAACAATGTTTGTCAGTGTTACTCCTTTCTCTGACTCCCCCCCAACTTTTAGGTTCGTTTCCATGGTAATTGCTTTTCTTGCACCTAGACCATCCATCCATCCGTCCATCCATCCATTTTCTTAGTCGCTTATCCTCACGAGGGTCACGGGAGTGCCTGACCCCATCCCAGCTGTCAAAAACCCCCCACCATTCTTCTTTTGGGCCATGATGTGTTAAAAAGCGGTGCAAAGCAGAAACACTATGGTGCTGGGGACAAAATGGCAGACGGGACACGGGCGTCGTAAAGTCGAAACATTTGACCCGAGACCGTCTTGACCCGAGGACTCACTAGATACGCATTTCTGTTCACGAGCGTCAGCTAGCGTAACTGCTTCGTCTCATGTCATAGCGTTACTGAGCCATATCAAGTCTAGTTACGTTTTCATATTTTGCCATGTCTGATTTTTGTTTCATGTTTTTGGGACCAGGCCCTTTTTTCCTTGTGAGTTTTGTACCGTCGTCCTGTTGGCCTGCCTTCCCCCTGTACGACCACTGCCTGGCATTAAACCTTCCCAAAATCCACACTTATGTCTCAGCTTCCTGCATCTGGGTTCCACCCTCCACCAATTTCATCATAATATCAGGTTTATTTATCATCTCTGCTAATATTCTGGTGCTTCGCCATGCAAGACGCCATCATGAATTTTGATGTTGTTATGCACAAGAGCGTGAATTCAGGAGAACTGACAAGAAAATGGCAGCATGATGTGTTGGAGACAGAATAAAGATATTAAAAGAAAAAAAAACTACCTACTGATCATAGTTCTGAAATGTAGAAAACCACAAAAATATTTTTGGGCCAAACGTACTGTTTAACACGCAATGTCCAAATCTGAATCTTGATATATTAAGATGGTTTTCTCATCCCTCTTATGGAGCGCAGAAAGTGTGAAGATGTGTGCAAGAACGACTGGAGAGTACAAGGAAGAACTTTGTGGACCAAAAAAGGAGGAGGAGCCACAACGTCACCTACTGGACGCTGTGTTCAATCTGCAGCCTCGAATTGTCCTATGCAGAGCAGGTTGGTTCATTTGTTGTATGCATTCTCATTTGAATGATATTCTTATTTACAGGCCCCGTTTGATGATCCATTTTCCATTCATCCATTTTATTTTACGCTTATCCTCACGAGGGTCGCGGGGAGTGCTGGAGCCTATCCCAGCTGTCAACGGTCAGGAGGCGGTGGATGCTGAACTGGTTGCCAGCCAATCGCACTGCACATGGCGACAAACAGCCGCACTCAGAATCACACCTCCGGGCAATTTAGAGTGCCCAAATTAATGTTGCATGTTTTTGGGATGTGCAAGGAAATTGGAGTGCCTGGAGAAAACCCACGCAGGCACGAGGAGAACATGCAAACTCCACATAGGTGGGCCAGGATTGAACCCTGGACCTCATTGCCCCGAGGTGTGATTGTGAGTGCGGTTGTTTGTCTCAATGTGCCCTGCGATTAGCTGGCAACCAGTTCAGGGTGTACCCTGCCTTCTATCTTCATGAGGATAAGCAGCTAAGAAAATGGATGGGGAAATATACACACACACACATAGACACACACAGTATGTGGCTGCAGTTTTGAGGACAAAAATCTCTTGCTAAAGGGTAACACGTTTTTCCCAATTTTCTACTTATCGAACAGTCGGCGCGATCCACGCTGCCAGGGTAACGTTTGAGTTTAGTCAATAAAACCCAATGGTCGCAAAGAACGGGATGCCTTGGTGACAGAATACAAGTTTATAATCCAGTAGTCTAACAATGTGCAAGAGTGAAAGAACAAATTTAATCTATTCAGAACTGAGCATTACAGTACATGTCTGTCTCAGACGTCTCGTCTGCCCCACTCTGCTGTTTTTTTTTTTTTACTGTAATGTCCGTCAGGTATTTCCAGTTTTACCTCAAAAGACATGCAAGAAGGCATGCAAGAATGAAAATAAATGGCATTCATTCATGACACGGATCTTTTTGTGAATTTTTTTTTCAATGTTGTTTTTTTTCCCCAGTCAAGTTAGCCAGTTAAGAAGTCAAGCAAACATTATATGACAGAAGTGATGAGTGCTAACTTATTGTAATGAAATTCCTTTATTGAAATAAAATTACTTCACCCACAACAAAACTTAAAAGCATGTTCTGACAGAATGGAAGCATATTTACGCACAACAGTTAGCGCTAGAGCTAGCTTGCTAGGCTACGTTATGTTGTCTTGCCTGCTGGCAATGAGTATTAAAAGTACTTGAACATACTTCAAGCAAGATTTACACGCACGTGAATGTCTCTTGTTCTTTGTTGTTAATTTGTTTGTTCTATATTCTGAATGTCGTATCAGGGCGGCACAGACTACCTGAGACAAAGTCCTTGTGTGCTGTTACACAAGCAATAACTCTGATTCTATTGCACCACTTTCAAACCAAAATACAGGATGTTTACGTTTGGTGGAATCCAGCACCATTTTTTTCCTTTTCTTTTTATCCTGAATTTAGTGATAAATATTTTCTAGGGAGGCTTTTCTTAATCTGAATCATTCGTTAGTGGAGACATTCGTAAGTAGAGGAACCACTGACAGGGGGGCAAGTTTTCAAGTGCAATTAATGATTGACCAAAAAGACTGATGGTGTTGAAAATGATTAATTGTATTGAGCAAAAAATAAGTCCTTCCCCATTTCTGTTCTGGATTTTTTTTCTTACTGTTGGCTAAGACCAAGCCAAGTTGTCCTCCATCACTCCATAAGTCACTCTATCAGTGGCTATCTGTCGCAATTGTGAGTTACTTAGTAATAATAACAGCCCATTTCTACTACTACAGTGTGCAGTTACATTTGAAGTTAAATATTGCAAACAAATTACATTTGAGGCCTTTGTGTTTGTCATTTGTCTTGCAGATGTCAGTGAAAATCTTCATCCAGAGCAACAGCAGTCAGTGTTGTGTCACGTCAAAGAGGAAGAGGAGGGTGAAGAGGTACAATGCATCAAAGAGGAGGAGGAAGGGGTCCGACACATGAAAGAGGAAGAGCAGGAAGAAACCTTTGAAAGATCACAAACAGACGGTCATGATGATGATGATCATGAACAATCGGAAGGTGATATGACATGTCATAGTGCCAACGAATGCTGGGAATGTTCTCAGTGTAGGAAAACCTTTGCTTCTATGAGGTATTTAAAAAATCACATGAAAATACACACAGGTAAGAAGCCTTTTGCATGCTCAGTTTGTGGTAAAAAATTCACACGGAAGGAACACTTAAAAATACACAAAAGGACACACACTGGTGAGAAACCTTTTTCCTGCGCAGTTTGTGATCAAAGATTCACTGAGAAGGGAAAATTAAGAATACACACAAGAACACACACTGGTGAGAAACCTTTTTCCTGCACAGTTTGCGGTCAAAGATTCACTCGGAAGGAGCAGTTAAAAATACACACAAGATCACACACTGGTGAGAAACCTTTTTCATGTCCAGTTTGTGATAAACGATTCACTGAGAAGGGACAGTTAAAAAGCCACACAAGAACACACACTGGTGAGAAACCTTTTTCCTGCGCAGTGTGTGGTCAAAGATTCACTCAGAAGGAATGCTTAAAAAGACACACAAGGACGCACACTGGTGAGAAACCGTTTACATGCTCAATTTGTGGTAAAAGCTTCACTCAGAATGCAAGTTTAAAAAGACACACAAGAACACACACTGGTGAGAAGCCTTTTTCCTGCTCTGTTTGTGGTCAAAGTTTCTCTCAGAAAGGAAAGTTAGAACTACACACAAGAACACACACTGGCGAGAAACATTTTTTTTTGCTAAATTTGTGGTCAGAGATTCACTCAAAAGGAATACCTAAAATACATACAAGAAATCACACTGGTGAGAAACCTTTTTCCTGCTCAATTTGTGGTAAAAGATTTGCTGTGAAGGTAACGTTAAAAATACACACAAGAACACACACTGGAGAGAATCCTTTTTTCTGTTCTGTTTGTGGTCAGAGATTCACTCAAAAGGGATCTCCAAAAATACACACAAGAATGCACAGTGGGAAGAAACCTTTTTCCTGCACAGTTTGTGGTCAAAGATTCACTCGGAAGGAACCCTTAGAAATACACACAAGAACACACACCGGAGAGAAACCTTTTTTCTGCTCTGTTTGTGGTCAGAGATTCACTCAGAAGGATCTCTAAAAATACACACAAGAACGCACACCGGAGAGAAACGTTTTTCCTGCGGAGTTTGTGGTCATAGATTCACTCGGAAGGAACTGTAAAAATTTACACCAGAACGCACACTGGTGAGAACCCTTCTTCGTGCTCTGTTTGTTATCAAAGACTTTCTTCTAAGTGTAAGGCTGAGACACACAAGTGTGCCGGTAGGAAAAGCCATCATCAAGGAGCTGGAAAAGTATAAATTGAAAGTAATAGATACTTTTCATTGACGTCACGCCGACCACGTATTTTTGTTGACAACGCCATTTTGGGTGGCAAGATCGTGTCTACATATCATGGCTAGGAAGCAATAAGTGTAAACTATAATGTTTTAGCGATGGATATCGTTTGATCTTTTGTCTTGAAAGTCCTTTGACAAACAAACACTGGAACCAGAGGTGATTGAGGCACTTGTGCTGGAGTGATAAATAAATAAAGAAGCCACATGTGAAACTTGAGAACAAGTATCGTGTCGTTATTATTCGAATGAGCTACAGTATAGTACTTCTCGTATAAAGCAAGTGTGGTGTGATTGTGATTGTGTTGACGTCAGCGGGGCGTGACAAGACAGGACGATAAGGAAGTGAGCTCGAGAAGGTGGCGGTTGAAAAAGCCAAATAAATATCACCCACGTGAAAAAGTACAGTTGAACTCACGTCTATGTTATTCAATAACACGACAGCAACGCTACGGAAGTATAACTATGGACTCACGAAAAAAAACAGACTGTGAAAAAAAAAAACGATAACGAGGAGGCGTTCAATGTTCCAACTTATCCAATTTACCAAGCAACACGCCGAACACATTCACAGGAAACATAGAGCTTAAGAGGAAAAGTGCAGTTTCCTCCTGCTATGAATCGGCGATAAAGGACGGGATGTCAGCAATACTTGGACACTGACCTTTAATCCGTTCAAAACCCTCCAAAACCAAAATGCTGGCAACACAAGCAAGAAATGGCCCAAGCGACAAGGCCAAAGTGTGAAAACTGCTCAGCTGGGTCACTGGGCAGCAACGAATATTTATTCATTATTATATTGAATAATAATATGAAAAGTGTTCATTTGTGACAATTCTTCTATTTCCCGAGCATGATAAAGTCCTTGAAATCCTTCTTGAGGATGATTAGCTAACCAAGAATCTTTTACTGTCAATGACCTCAACAATAATCAACATTTCACATCTTTTACCATTAGAACTATTTGTATGCTCACCTATTGGTGATGAAAAGTGCCACACGTCACTTTGTACTTTGTTACATTTTTTATGTGCTAAAATAAATCTTGACAATAATTACTGTATGTTGTGTATGTTAACAATACACAGAATTATTTTTATCCTGTACTGCAACAACTGTCCAGCAGTCCTTGCAAACAGATGTGCAGCCTCGGCCTGAAGACATCCGTGGCAGAGAACTCAGACCGAAAGTCCCAACCGAGTCCCATCAGCAAGGAGGTTGATTGCCAGAATGGCCAACCAACCCTTGGACCACCGTGGCCGGACCTGGAACAGGTTTTCCGATTGATGGATTGACAAAAGAACTCCTTTCAAATGTGCTGCACTTAACAGATTCCCCTTGTGTTACTTTTACTTTTATACTTGTGTCATTTTCAAACTCTTCCAGGTTTACTTTGGAAACAAGGTTGAATTACTATCAAATTCTACAGAGGCCTCCTCAAACCTTAATATCTACTTCTCTTTTAGTGATGAATGTGATTACTTTTGAAATCTTTTGTCAGTATGTGTCCAACATCCACTGAAAAGTTTCCGACGAGTTTTGGGTTTTGGGCGGAAATGTGGTACAAGCTCTTGGAATCCACTCATCCATCCATTCATTTTCTTCACCGCTTATCCTCACGACGATCGGGCCTATCCCAGCTGTCAACGGGCAGGAGGCAGGGTACACCCTGAACTGGTTGCCAGCCAATCGCAGGGCACATTGAGGCAAACAGCTGCACTCAAAATCACACCGAGGGGCAATTTAGAGTTTCCAATTAATGTTGCATGTTTCTGGAATGTGGGAGGAAACCGGAGTGCCCATGCAGGCACGGGGAGAACATGCAAACTCCACACAGGCGGGGTCAGGATCGAACCCTGGACCTCAGAACCGTGAGGCCAACACTTTACCGTGTCGCCTGAAGACTTCCGCTCAACTCAAAATTTACAACGTGACCACCAGCTGAAATAAAACAGCTCCCTGACAAGTAAGCGACAAAACAAAGCCTGTTTCCACCTGGTCTCGAAAGTTGGCTGCGGTAAAAGCAAGATGGTGTCAGTATTAAATTTATAACAAGAAATGACTGGTTCTCTAATTTACAACCATGTCAATTAATATCAATTTGTGATGTGTGTTGTGTGAATGACTGTATCTGAGAGAATATTTGATGTCTTTTCAGATGCAAAGATCCATTTTTGTTTTTGGTAGTTAGTAAGATGGTTCTGTTATATTGTTCACAAACTTAAATTCATGACATCCTTGGCACATGTGCGAGGATTTAATGTTGGTGCCTGGCCTTATTCATGCATGGAATGATGGGTGGGTGGATTCATGTCAACGGTGAGTTGTATTTTTTGTTGATGACGATCTACTGTGAATCCAGAAAAACTTCACATACTTGTATTAGTGCTGATTTCATGGGGGACAAAAAAAATATGCAAATTTTCTGGGTTCAAAGATTTCTTTTTATGTCATGTCAACAAATTCATCTGTAGTGAAAGATCTGTAAAATATATTAGCGATTTTTGTATAAGCCCAGGATGGATCCCTCGTCACGGGAATGATTTCTGTGCCTTGAAGTGTCCACACCACAAAGTCACACTTGGAACAGACGACACTGCATTTGATGCCTTTTTAGCTTCAATGAGCCAGTAACCTTATCGAAGTCCTTCCTCTCAGCCGCTTGCTGGGGTGGGTGTTTCATCTCTGGCTGACCAGGCCCACTTGACCTCAACGATTCCATCTAGTGACGCTCCAAGAACACCACTTGGAGAGAGTCCGAGTCCTGCTGGCGATCCAGGCTGGCCAGTGATGCGTGTGTACTCTGCAAGAGTGACAGGTTCATGAAGGATCCCCCAGTCCACAGCCTGAAAAACAAGTTATGCTCAATTTGGATTCATCATACATGGAATGGAGTTTAGTGAAAATAAAAATGATTTAAATCTTTAACTTTGATTCCTTCTTTAATTTTGTATTGGCCTGGCAAAGTCCTGCAGAGTGAGGGAGGGGAACAGTTGCATCCAACTGCAGCCAATACTCGACCAAAGGTGCAAGCAGTGACGAGATTCTTCCCGAAGGCAGACAAAAATAATACAAGTCCCAATTGTTTATTATAACTGAAAACATGTAGCAGGGCAAATATATTATTTAAGATTGGAATTATGACATTGTTGACACTGAATTATGACATTATTGTTTTGACATTCAACAGCCATATTACACTGGTGAATATATTTTAAATATTTGCTTCTGAATAGTTTATGTCAATAGTCTTATATACAAATAAATCACAGTTGTATGCACGATTCCTAAATGAGACAACCATCCATCCATTTTCTTCGCCGCTTATCCTCACGAGGGTCGCGGGGAGTGCTGGAGCCTATCCCAGCTGTCAACGGGCAGGAGGTGGGGTACACCCTGAACCGTTTGCCAGGCAATCGCAGGGCACATAGAGACAAACAGTCGCACTTACAATCACACCTAGGGGCAATTTAGAGTGTCCAATTAATGCTGCATGTTTTTGGGATGTGGGAGGAAACCGGAGTGCCCAAAGGAAACCCACGCAGGCGCGGGGAGAACATGCAAACTCCACACAGGCGGGGCCGGGATCGAACCCGGGTCCTCAGAACTGTGAGGCCGACACATTACAAGCTGAATCACTGCGCCGCCTAAATGAGACGTCACAATTTATAATTATAATTATTCAGAGTATCAACTTTAAATTTGTTTGCTCATAAATTGTACATTACTCGATGACAAGGCGCCGTCAACAACCAACTTTGCAACAATGAACAAGCGGAGTCTACTTCAAGTCTACCAGCTTAAAACAGGAAGTTAATGTGATCTAACAGTCCCCATTAATTTCAATGTTATTTAACTTAGTTGAAACATAAATGAGTTTTTTTTCCCACACACGCTGCCTTTTGGTTCATAGGTTTGCGATTGACACTGTTAGAGAACCAAGACTAATGTTGATTTTAGTCTATGCTGTAGGATCAGAGTCCATAATTGAGACACCGTTTAAACAATGCAAACTTTGCCCCAGACCCCAAAAAGAATCCAAATGGATTGGAACTGGGAAGTCATGCTCAGCTCCAGTCGCTCCACTTCCTGTTGATACGCAGACTCCGTCTGGACCGTCTTGGATGAGGCAGATGACTGTGGTGACTCAGGGTTCTTTCCTACTTGATGAAAGAACACGATTGATGGCAGTTTACTGTTTATTCAACTTGGCTTTCTGATTCTCGACTTGGTCAACTCACCATTTCTTATTCAAGGATTACCGTGAAGAGTAATTCACTTGTACCTCAAAACAAAATGAAAATCTTCTTGCTTTATGATTGGAAATGCCATTTTGTTCCCGCCTCCCTCAAAAAGTTTCTACACTCTTATTTTGAAGGGTATACCCTGGACCGCAGCATTTTGGCATGAAAAGTAACTTCATGCCACTTTTTTTTTTTTCAATGGATGGAACCAAATGCGATAAAATTTTCACGGTTTCCTTGACTAAGTGATAAGGTTGGTTGTGGTTCACACATATTGCTTAAAAGATGGCGGCACGGTGGAGCAGCTGCAAAGCGTTGACCTCACAGTTCCGATGTCCCGGGTTCAATCTTGGACCCGCTTGTGTGGAGTTTCCATGTTCTCCAGCACTCCCGTGACCCTTGTGAGGACAAGTGGCAAAGAAAAGGGATGGATGGATGTTCATATTTTCCTCCAAAAACGTAGACAGTATCTACAGTATAAGGTGTCCAAAAAAATTTATTCACACTTTAAATAATTGTAAACCTGACGTCTATTATAATTCAAATCATTTTTAACATGTAAAAGAATTTACAAATATCATTATTCAAAGTGTGTATACATTTTTTGGGACATCTGTATTTTTAAAACTGATATTCCAGTTAATGTTTTCTTTCCAAAAGTGCTCAGCTGAGGTGAATGAAGGTGATTGATGAAATGACAACCAACACTAATTAGGACACAGGTGTTGTGCATTTGTCCTCCACTGTGATTGGTCCTCAGTCTGGTTAAAGTCCGGATGGGTCTTGTGCGATGTGTGCTGTTTGCAGTTCTTCATTCTCATCATGACAACTAACTTGTTTGCAGTTTTGCTGTGGTGCGCCGCAGTCCTTTCCGGTCTACTTGCGGCGCCATCTTGGCCGGCAGTCATCTGTGACAAGGAAAACGTGACGTCGGCTGCGACCTCTGGTTTCCTTCCATTCAATGAAAACATTAATGGTAGATTGATTGAAGAGTCATTGTCATCATCATCTACACTTCTACCCATTTTAAGTAGTCACTGATTTATTAATAAAAGATTCAACCAGGAAAGAAAGGATTGTGTTAATGAAGTGTGCAGTGCTGTATATGAAATGCTTTAATGCTGAAACCGGAAATTAATGATTATCTAGAAAATATTCATCTGAGTTCCTTAAACGCTGAAACAGAAATGGACACAATTTTCAAATGATCCTACTTTGTTCCCTGCCTGACGATGGCAGTTGGGGGTCTGCAGGATGGGACTTGAGACGCGAGGTGAGGCCTGCAGCCAGACTCTCTCAAGTGCAAGAGGACCAGGAAACCGAGAGAAAGGAAAGGAAAAGCAAACTGAGTGTCCAGGCAGCTTTTTGCCACTAATATTTTATGTTTTTGTTTTTAATGCACTTCGTATCCGACCGTTGAGTTCGGTCTGGATTTGAGTCACCAAATTAGCCGGGAATGGTTTCAAACATCGACACAATTCTCCCATCACCACTTTAAAGGACTAAAACACCATTTAAACCTTATTTTCCAGTTAAAGGGTTGAAAGAGGTTGGGCGAGTGGAAACCCCAACATAAACTTGCTCATCAGCCTCGTATTCCTTACCTGAGCTTGTTAACAACAAGATGCGTTTGTGATCAATTTGTGGATGTTGAAGAAACTTCGAACGTGAGTAACTTCATAACTTATACGACGAGGGCTGTGAGGACTTAATAAATTTAACAAATCTTATCTCGTATTGTTCGCATCGAAGCTGCTCGGCCCAAGTTAGCCTACCGCGCTAACGTATTGCCTGCGTCGAGTACACAACGAGGACCAAACATCAATTCTCGACTCAACCACAATGGGCCTCAGCTACTAGTGAGGCCCATTGTGGTTTGAATCCCCTCCATCCACCTATCCTTTAAATCGCCATATCCTTTCTATTTTTAACACAGGTAGTATGTGATTTGTGTACCTTATGTGCTGACTGTGATTATTGTGATTGCTTTCATTTGACCTTAACTTTTACATAGAGTAGGTAGGCTGACTTTGTTTATTTGATTGCTTCGTTGGGCAGCACATTATTGAGTTTGTCCGATCCCGTTAAACATTAAGAAGGTGATAATAAATGAAGGCACATGGAAACATTAGAGACACTTGGCATAGAGGATCCATATTTAATGCTGAAATCGATGTTTTCGCCGATAAGACAGGTTAATCCATAGAATTGTCAATCTTGATCATCACTTGAAGAAACAAGTTGAAGAATTTGCCTGTCACGACCCGGAGACGAACTTGGCCTGTGCCAATGAAAGCACCGCATCCGAGACGATCTGACGAGTCCTTCCCAAAATGGGTCAGTCCTGGATCATGAAATCTTCCCACTGCAGCCAACAGCTATATACAGACAACTTTTGTGGCAGTTTCCACAAATCTGTGATCGAGTAGTGGTTAGTTCTCTGCTTTGTTGCCACGCAATCCTTGTTCAATTCCGGGTCACAGCAGGAATAAAGCCCTCAGTCGCCTTTTTCGATGCAGTTATTGAGCAGGTGTGGTACAGTGAAAATTGTATACATGGGTTTGCAGAAGGTGCACTTTTGTGTAGGGCTAGTGGCGCAATGGATAACGCGTCTGACTACGGATCAGAAAATTCTAGATTCAACTCCTGGCTAGCTTGGTTGTGTATTTTGCATGTGGTATCAAAGCCCGTTCAGAATGATGTTTTTGGTATGTTCACCTGAAATGTCTTCTTTGAAGGTTAGGTCACAAATATATATATTTTTTCTTGATACCTCGAGAACTCCTTTATCAACCACATCTGCCTTTTTAAAGTAATTATATAGCAGAGATGCATCAATTGAATCATGAAATATGTCTTTATGCAGCAAACAACCTCACACAGGTGCATCTGATTCAGGATAATACATGGAGTGGAGGTGGACTTTTCAAGGCGGCCTAGCAGGTCTTTGAGAGTCAGAATTCTAGCTGATAGACAGGTGTTCAAATACTTATTTGCCTGTATCACACAAATAAATCACATACGGAGGTTGAATTTTTTACATTGGATTTCAGTGTTAAAAAAATTAAATGCCAGAAATTTGAATTCGTACTGTGATGGCAATTAATTACTTCAATAATTGTCTTTAGTTCATTTATTTTTGCAATTCTTAAGGGATTCATGCAAATATCAACCATAAGGACTAAAAAAATTTGCTTCACAGATTCATCCCTGCCATGACCCAGATTCGAACCGGGGTTGCTGCGGCCACAACGCAGAGTACTAACCACTATACGATCACGGTTGTTGAAAGCTGCCAAGGTTGTCTTTCTAAATCTGTCACCATGGCAACAAGGCTGAAACCCTGCAGGATGCTCAGCCAGCACCAGTGAAACTGAAATGTTTTATCTGCATTTTTGTGTCAATCAAGTGAATCATCTCAACATTTTACTGCGTTCCTAAAAATATTCATTAATATTTGATCCAGAATACCATCCCAACCACTTTTGGATAGTGATGAAAAGCAACATTCATGTCACTCCCCACATTATCACATTGTTTTATTTCATAAATAAACATTGAAACTCTAATTGATGAACAATTAGAGTCGTGAGTATATTTTTCAATTAAATATTAACACTATAATAACTGTCTTATAACTGCAATAATGTTCGTGACAAAATTTGAAAAAGTATGGAAATTCAGACAAATATGTATAAATTGGGTGAATTTAGAGTGTCCAATTAATGTTGCATGTTTTGGGAATATGGGAGGAAACTGGAGTGCCAGGAAAGAAAAACCTACACATGCACGGGAAGAACATGCAAACTCCACAAAGGCAAGGCAGGGATCAAACCCTGGTCGTCAGACAGCACACAGCTGTGTATTACATGCCAACATTTGAACAATAGAGGATCCTACAAGTAGCAATTCACTGGCAAACGGTTCAGCATGTACCCTGCCTCCTGCCTGACAATCGCTGAGAGAGGCTCCAGCACTCATGCACCCTTCGTGAGGATAACCATCTCAGATAATAGACACCCAGGCTCTCAATAACCCCAAGTGACCTCAATGCCTCCTGTTGGTGCTAATAATAACAACAATAATCATAAGAAACAAAAATATTTAACACTTATACCGAGGTTGAGGTGGACGGGCTTGAGTTGACCAGAAAACAGAGAGAAAGAAGAAAAACAAACTGAGAATGCAAGCAGCTGTTTGTCAGGGCTTTCATCAAAGGTTTTGCTTTTCTTATCTTAAAACTAATTGTGTGAAAGTTGTTTTGATTTCAGCTTTATGCACTGACTGAAATTGATGGCCGTGGGCCAATGGTTTCGTCCGCTGTCACCATGGGAATACCAAGAACCTCAGGGGAAGGAGTGACAAAGAGTGATGGGGTTTCACGGTGATTCCCGGAGATGAAGAGCGGGATCGGCAGTGTTTGGTGGGTGACAGAGGAGATGACCTGGCCGTTCAGGGCCGTGAAGTTTTACAGAGATGGGAGTGGCTGGGGGCACCCACTCACCCATTCACCCATGTTGTTCATTGTTCTAGAGGTATGATTCTTTCTTCAGGTGCGAGAGGTCCCGGGTTCAACTCCCGGACGAACCCTGCTAAGCTGTCCGTTGTGGCTCAGTATGCTGTAATGTTTTACCTTGCTCTCTTTCTCAAGGTGGCCTGTGTAGAAACTCAAGGGTTCATTCTTGTTTAGGGTGGCAGCCAAGTGATCATTGAGTTATGTGGTAATGTACTTCATTGTTGTTGATGAGTTATGAAGTCATTTGCTCTTCTGTGTTGCTTGTTGTTCTTGGGGAACATTTCTCGAGGGGAGCAGGACTGAAAGAAGTCCTAGGGTTGAAATTCCCAACAAGCTCTCTTTGGAAATGTCAACAGCCAGGAATCCTTTGCCGTCGGCCACAGTGGCCAGTATGACAAGTGATCATCTTTTTCATTTCTGTGGGCCTTGTTCTTTCGGCATGTTTCTCGATTACCTGTGACCTTGAGAAGTCCAGTTTTCAAGTCCCAGAAAACCCCTTTTCCCCAAATTTCCATTCGCTGACAAGGGTTCTGTCAGCTTCACCTTTTTGCAGTGAGAAACATAAAATCTCTGAAGTCCTTCCACACGTCAGCCATGGCTTCACAGCACCGTGTCACTGCACTCATTTACAGCAACAGAGATTCTATTGAAGATAATATTCCCACCTTATGTTTAAAAGATCTGAACAACGAGTCAACTAACTCTCTTTTAAGTACATGTGACGAACCCGGAAATGATGGTGGCGGCCTTTGCTGTTCAACTATTTTGTGTGAAAAGTGACTGCTGTGCGGCCAATTGGGATTCTAGTTCGTTCACTTTCCTCATTCTCAGCTTGCTTTTCGGCGGAATGTCAGTGTCGTATTTTCCATTAACAATTCGAAGATGCCGTTCCACAATTCACTACACTGGCAGATGAGGCAAACGCACTTCAACAATGACATCGTGAAAAAGAAGTCCGCCTCACATTCCGTAGGAAAGTCATCCGCTTTTGCATTCTTTACGGCAGCATCAATACTCATGTTTGAGAAGATTTCTTAAGCGAGGGCTGAAAATAGGGCGGGACTCGCTGACAGCGTGTTTTTGCACATGCGCGGTGAGCTAAAGTTAAAAAAAAAGTACAGCAGATGTTTTTTTTCTCAGCACGCCAACGCAATCAACCACAACCGCCTTGTGACTGACTGGAAAGCTTCAACCTTTTCGTCACATAGTATGCGACAATTGTCAAGGAAAACCTCTTGTAGGGGCTCGTCTGGGATTTGAACCCAGGACCTCTCGCACCCTAAGCGAGAATCATACCCCTAGACCAACGAGCCACAAAAGTTAATACTTGACACTCATTTTTGAAGCATTTTACAAGACCAGGAAATAGGAACACGAGCATATTCACACCATTTTCTTGAACGAATAGCCAAGGAATTCTCAACACTGTTGCTCTCTTGGGTTTCACGACCACTTGATAGCGCCATGAAGCAAATAAATCAGCATGAAGCTTTGAACCATGTGGAAATTAATATTGCTGCAAGGCTTCATTTGGCAATCATGACAAGTCAGACATGTTATCCATTGCACTATTAGCCTCACGATGGCTTCATGCCCTACCCAAGCCCATGATAAGGATTGTCACTGTCCCATGAAAATTTAAACCCGAAGGACTATAAAAGTTAAGTCCAGGGACTTGGTCCTGCTGTGATTCAGAGTTGAACCAGGGTTGCTGCAGCCATAACACAGAGGACGAACCACTATACGATCACACAGGTACAGGACCAACATGCAAACTCCACACAGGTGGAGATGGAATTGAACCCAGGTTCTCAGAACTGTGACTCCAACGCTCTGCAGCCGCACCACCGGAAGGTCCTTGCTCACACCCAGTTTTGAAACAAGTACCAGACACACATCAGCAGTATTAATCAATGGAAATGTCCACTCTCCTTAAGATTTACAACATGAGCAAAAATAATAATAATAATAATAATAATAATAATAGAGCTCCTTGACAAGCAAGGGGGAAAAAAAAGCTCATTTCCACCCAGTGTCGAACCAGGGACCTTATGCGTGTGAGGCAAACATGATAACCACTACACTATGGAAACCACTGGACTGTTGAAAGATGAAACATGAAATTCTATTTCAGAGAAATAACAAATTTAGGTTACACAAAAAGATGAAATCAAAACAACACTGGATTGGGATTAGTGTTGACTTGAGACACAAAACAACAAAATCTTTGTGGCAAACAGTTTCCTGGACGCTCAGTTTGCTTTTTCTTGAAAATGGTTTCCTGGTCCCCTTGCATTCGAGAAAGTCTGGCTGCAGACCTCACCTCTCAGCACCCCCACCTCACATCTCAAGTCCCATCCTCCAGACCCCAACCGCCACCGTCAGCCAGGGAAGGAAGTACAATAATTTGAAATTTGTGTTTGTTTCTGTTTCAGCATTGAAGGAACTTAGTTGAATATTTTTAAAATAATCTTCAATTTCCGGTTTCAGCATTAAATCCATTTGTGTACAGCACTGGACACTTCATTTACAATTTTCATTTCCGGTTGAAGTGTTTCAATCTATTATTTATAAATCAGTGAATATTTAAATATGATGATGATGATGATGATGATGATGACTTCACTCGATCTACCATTGATGTTTTCATGGCATGGAAGGAAACCGGATTGGCCGGAGAAAAAATTCGCTCAGAGAACATGCCAACTATTTTTCGTCTGTGGTTCTCAGCCAGTCACCCCGTGAGAACATACAGTTGGCTTCCGTTGTCCAGGATCAAGATGCTAAGGGTCTCCTCTTTAGTATAGTGGACAGTATCTACGCCTGTCATGTGGAAGAGTCGGGTTCGATTCATCAATGGATATTAAATAATGCTGCCTTGTTGCTTTTCGTGGGGCTTTTCTTTGTGGAAAGCACGTTGAGCAATTTTGTTTCCAAGCAGGAACGTCACACGGATTAAGTGAATATAATGACTCGTCCTACTTTGAACCTCGGTCCCAAGAACTGTGATGCCAACAGTCCAACAAGTTTCACCATCATGCTGTCCGAGAATGTTCAGTGTTTCACGATTTGTTTTGCACACCTGCCCGCTTCTAACTGCACCTGAACCCATGCGAGCTAACAAGGTGGTTTGGTGGTTCTGCCGACAGACATCACACGAGCAACAGTTACAGTCTACAGTAGTTGTGATATTTGTCACAGATGCTCGAGGTCCTGTATGGAAACAAAGCTGCTCTGCTTGCTTTCATAAGAACCGCATGAAAAGCTGAAATTAACTTTCTTTAACTCCCCGTCAGAGAATCGAACCCCGGTCTTCCGCGTGACAGGCAGAGATACTGTCCGCTATACTAACGAGGAGACTCTTAGGCTCTGTTCCTGGTAAGAGAAGCTTTTCTAATACATGAAAATATCCTATGAATCACAATCTCACGACGCTGATGACATAAGACAGCCCCTTCTCAGCTGGTCACTGAGGGTGTAGTGGTGCACACACCAACCTTTCATGTAAGTGGGGTGGGCTCTATTCCCGCTCAGTGGTGGTGTTGCAAAGTTCCCTGCAACTTTCTGGCAACCAGCCCACAGTCCAATATGACTTTTGCCCAATTTTAGCTGGGGCATGCTCCAATACTCCTGTGACCCTTGTGAGGATAAGCAGTTTGGTTTGATGGTCCTCTCGAGTGGGTGGCTATTGCTGAATATATTTCTGCCGGAGAGGTTCATGAGTAATACCCATGTTGGCGGAGGGGCGATCGGGCTTAACGAAATCTTGCTGAATTGGGATCGAATGTTGTGAATCCTCAACGTGGGACGCCGCTGATATCTTCTTGACTGACGAAAATATACACAACATTAAGGTGGAGCGTCTTTGGAGCAGCAGAAAACAGGCAGTGGGAAAGACTGTGAGGACTCCATCCAGTGATAGTTAAATCAGTTCCATCTATTGTGGTCTTGTAATTTGAAGCCAGGGAACACCAAGAACCTCAGGGGAAGGAGTGACAAACAGTGATATGGTTTCGTGGTGATTGCCGGAGATGAAGAGTGGGATCGGCAGTGTTTGATGGGTGAAAGAGGAGATAACCATGAACCTTTGCAGGATGGTAGTGGACGGAGGTACACAGTGACGCATGTGGCGCGTTGGTCTCGAGGTATTATTCTCGCTTTGGCGAGCAACAATTTCACCTGTGTAGAAGTGGAGTTGTTATATACGCTTGATACGTGTGAGGTCCTTGTTTGAAAACAAACCTGCTCGGTTTGTTTTTCGCAAAGACGAGTCCCACGAAAAACAAAGGATAACACCATCGCCCCGTCAGGGAATCGAACCTCAGTCTTCCGCGTGACAGGTGGAGATACTGTCCACTATACTAATGAGGAGACTCTTGTACTGTTTTCCCAGGAAGAAGTGGTCTTCGGCTGAGTTTTGTTTGTTTTTTTTCGTCATCAAGGAACTGTTGTACATGAGGTGCTTGTCATATTCGACATGTTTTTGTTTGAAAATATTCTGTGTGCGCAACTGTTTCCAAAGTTGTGGTAATCAGAAAAATGAATGTGGTAGAAAACTGTGGTAGGTCACAATATTCTTGTGGAACTTGTGAGAAGTCCACTGGGTCGACAGCAGGTGGAGCGTCTTTGGAGGCTCTAACAGCAGAAACCAGGCAGTGGCAGCGACAGCGAGGACTCCATCTCGTGATAGTTCAATGGGTTCAGTCTACTGTGGTCTTGTAATTTGAAGCCAGGGAATACCAAGAACCACAGGCATCACAGAGGAAGGGTTGACAAAGGGGGATATGGTTTCAGGGTGATTGCCGGAGATTAGGAGTGTGATCGGCACTGTTTGGTGGATGGCAGGTGACCCAACCATCCAGGGCTGCGAAACTTTACGGCAGTGGTGACGCATGTGGCTTGTTGGTCTGGAGGTATGGTTCTTGCTTTGGGTGTGAGAGGTCCTGGGTTCAACTCCTGGAGGAGCACAGCTGTTCCATCTCTAGTGCCACATTATGAATTACGCTTACAAGTGGTTCAAGTTGGCCCTTGTAGCAAGCAAAGGGATCAATGAACATTTCTGTGTTGGTTGAAGGCAAATGATTCTGTTTTTGGGTGCCAGCCAAATGATTAATGAGACGTGATTATCTCCTTCATTTAAAACACACTGGTTGCCCTTGTGACAAGGAATGAAGTCATGTGCTCTTCTTTGTAGGTTCTTTGTACTTTGGTTATCCTTCTCAAGGAGAGCAGGACTCAAAGGGGTCCCGGGAATGAAATATCCGATAAGATCTCTGGAAATTTCAACAGCCAGTATGACAAGTGCTCATGTTTTTCATTTCTGTGCGCCTTGTTCTTGCAGTATGCTTCTTCATTAATTTTGGCTGTGAGAAGTGCAGTTTTCAAGTTCTAGAAAAAAATTCAGGGGTCTCGTTACGATGTCGCAGTTCGAGGGGCATGTGAGACCCTGAAGAAACAAAAATGAGAGAGCACTTTGTTCGGTTTATCACCCAACTTGCTGGAATAATTGTCCAAATAACAGACAAGAAGTCGTCTTTCTTCTGATCAGGAGGACGTGAGAGACAGGCCAGTTACAGACTCCAAACACGTTCTGAGCGAGCCTCTCACGTACTCTTTTTTTTTTAAATTAGAAAACACACAAGGTCAAAAGGAGGGGTGAGCAGATGAAATGAACAAAGGTACAGTTTTGGTGATGATGTGGCAGATTCTTTGGTTATGATGGAGTTGTCCTTGGCCACTTCTTGGAAGATACTGTTGCATCTGTGTGTAGGAGCTGGCTTTGTCCTGGCTAAGTCCATAATAAATATATTTACGAATACTCGAACACACTTGTATTTTGTTCATATCGTAACACAAGCACATTTGCACCATTTCCTGGTCCTCTTGCACTCAAGAGAGTCTGGCTGCAGATCTCACCTCTAAGCACCCCCCCCCCACCTCACATCTCAAATCCCATCCTGCAGACTACAAGCGCCACCGTCAAGCAGGGAACAAAGTAGAATAATTTGAAAATTCCGTTTCAGTGTTTCAGGAATTTAGTAGAATATTTTTAAAATAATCTTTAATTTCCAATTCAGCATTAAATCCATTTGTTTACAGCACTGGACACTTCATTCACAATTTTCATCTACAACCCTCAACGAGAGGGCAGCTATCCAATATCTCTGGCGGAACTCTACAGCCGTCGGATCAGCCAGCCACGAGTTACTGGTTTTGTCCCCTCGAAATTTGGCAACCCCCACACCTTGTACCTGCAATGAAGCCCAAACTACGTTTTCGACCCTTTGCCAGTCTGGACATACCAGCGGCCCACCCGAGTCTTCCTGGAGAGTGCTCCCCACGCCCCTTCCAGGGACACTCTCCGAATTCCCGCCTGTGTTCACCCACAACTTTACCCAGTCCGATTGTGTTACTGGCTTGGATGTCAGGACGCGGGTCCAGTAGTCGGTGGAGCTGATCATTTTTGCGATTCTTCTGATTTGAATCGCTGGAATCAGTCTGCCGAGCTTCAGGAGGCGCGGCATTGTAAATACAGCACGATCCCATCAATCCGAAACCGGCACTCCACCTAGATCTGCCTGATAAATAACCCTCGTGAGGGTGAATGAGTTTAAAACCCACAGCTTCTGTGAGGGCTTAAGAGGTGCCTCGGCAATATTCTGGATCTACTTCTGGATCAACGGAGCTAAATCCGGTGTTATGACACCGTGCACGGGTCCTACTTGCACTCCTAGGTAACTGACCGATTCACCGGAGGATTCATGTGTATAGGCGTTCCACCGATCCTCCAGGCTTCACAGTCATTCACCACTCCTCTCTCCATATAGAACCCGTGGCACTTCCTGGGTTGAACCTTCAACCCCGTTAAGTCGCAGAAGTGGTCCAGCATCGCCAGACTCCTCCCCATCCCCTCCTTCGAACCACTCACCAGCACAAGATCATCAGCGAAGGCTAGTGTAGCGATAGACATATTGCCCCATTATAGCCCAGATCTGGCCTGTTCAAGCCCATGGATAAGGGGATCCATGGCCAAGTTGAAAAGCAGTGGGGACATTGGGTCACCTTGCTTCACTCCAACTTGTAGGCGTATTGCCTGTGTTTGGCTGTCAACACAAGATACCCTGGTCACGCAGTCCACATATGAGTTACGGATTAACTCAACATGTTCATCGACACCGCGTTCTCTCAGAGAACACAGGATATGCTCGTGAGATATGGAATCAAAAGCCTTCACAAAATCAACGAACACAACTGCCAGCGGAGTCCCCTCAGACCTCGAGTTCCTGATGATCTCGGACAAGATCACCAGGTTATCCGCAAACCCACTTGCGTAAGCAAGGAAACCGCGTTGTCCGGGGTTCAGAGGACAGGCTCGCGATAGCCTCATCGTCATACACCTCGCAAACAGCCTCAGAACCTCCGATCCTATCGTCACAGGACGCCACCCAGTTGGATCCCGCAATTCATCCGGATCGTTGGACTTCGCCAACAGCCGCATCCGGCACTCCTTGAAAGCCCGGGGAATGACTCCACGGACCAACCATGTCGTTGCTCACCCTGGGGGTCCCAGTGCAACAGCGCCCTTTTGCTGATCCTGTCTGCAGTTCTTCAATCTAGCCAGGTTTTCCATCACCCCCTTTGCCAGAATCAGAACATGGAACTCGCAGTTGTCGGTGGTAGCTTTCGTTCCAAACTCCCCAAGCCCCCAGAATTGCTCCCATCTCTGCCGGAAGTAGGATCAGCTCTTGCACCTCCCCCACACTCCAGAGCTTCGTTCCTTTGACCCCCTCGACCTTCTCTACCTTCCTTGCCTTCCACTCCGCCACGTGGACATGCCGCTTATGTTGGGAGACACCAACCTCGGAAGCAAATACTCATCCACAGAGCTTGCAATTGAACTCCCACCTCTGCTAACCTCCACCGTGGCCCCCTTGCACTAAGGCTGAAGCAAAAATGTTTAATAAGTGCAAAAAAAACACATACGTCTGTAGTAAATGCTGAAACCAGGGAATGAACCAGGGACCTTTCGATCTTCAGTCTAATGCTCTCCCAACTGAGCTATTTCAGCTCCATGAGGGTACAAACTGTTGCCTGTCAAAGAACCAAAACATGCCGCAAAACAACACCACATGTTTCATAAGAGCCAAAAAAGCACATAATTCTTTACGAAATGCTGAAACCAGGGTTTGAACCAGCGATCTTTAGCTCTTCAGGCTAACGCTCTCCCAACTGAGCTATTTCAGCTCCATGAGGGTAGGAACTGTTGCCTGGTTGCAACCCTGTCAAATAACCAAAACATGCCGCAAAACATAACCAGATGTTTCATAAGAGCCAAAAAAAAGCACATAATTCTGTACTAAATGCTGAAACCAGGGATTGAACCAGGGACCTTTAGATCTCCAGTCTAACGCTCTCCCAACTGAGATATTTCGGCTACATGATGGAAAAACTGTTGCTTGGTTGCAACTCTGTCAAAAACCAAAACATGCCGCAAAACATAACCAGATGTTTCATAAGAGCCAAAAAAAAAGCACATAATTCTGAACTAAATGCTGAAACCAGGGACCTTTAGATCTTTAGTCTAACGCTCTCCAGACTGACATATTTCAGCTCCATGAGGGTTGGAACTGTTGCCTGGTTGCAACTCTGTAAAAACCAAAACATGCCGCAAAACAAAACTAGATGTTTCATAAGAGCCAAAAAAGCAGATAATTCTGTACTAAATGCTGAAACCAGGGATTGAACCAGGGACCTTTAGATATTCAGTCTAATGCTCTCCCAACTGAGCTGTTTCAGCTTCATGAAGGTAGGAACTGTTGCCTGGTTGTAACCCTGTCGAATAACCAAAACGTGCCGCAAAACATAACCAGATGTTTCATAAGAGCCAAAAAAAAAAGCACATAATTCTGTACTAAATGCTGAAACCAGTGATTGAACCAGGGACCTTTAGAGCTTCAGTCTAACGCTCTCCCAACTGAGATATTTCAGCTCCATGAGTGGAGCAACTGTTGCCTGGTTGCAATTCTGTCAAAAACCAAAACATGCCGCAAAACAAAACCAGATGTTTCATAAGAGCCAAAAAAACACATAATTCTGTACTAAATGCTGAAACCAGGGACCATTAGATCTTCAGTCTAATGCTCTCCCAACTGAGCTATTTCAGCTCCATGAGGCTATGAATTGTTGCCTGTCAAAGAACCAAAACATTCCACAAAACATAACCAGATGTTTCATAAGAGCCAAAAAATCACATAATTCTGTACTAAATGCTGAAACCAGGGATTGAACCAGGGACGTTTAGATCTTCAGTCTAACATTGCCCCAACTGAGATATTTCAGCTCCATGAGGGGAGCAACTGTTGCCTGGTATCAACTCTGTCAAAGAACCAAAACATGCCGCAAAACATAACCATATGTTTCAAAAGAGCCAAAAAAAAAAGCACATAATTCTGTACTAAATGCTGAAACCAGGGATTGAACGAAGGACCTTTAGATCTTCAGTCTAACGCTCTCCCAACTGAGATATTTCAGCTCCACGAGGGTAGGAACTGCTGCCTGGTTGCAACTCTGTCAAAAACCAAAACATACCGCAAAACATAACCAGATGTTTCATAAGAGACAAAAAAAAGCACATAATTCTGAACTAAATGTTGAAACCAGGGATTGAACCAGGGACCTTTCACAAGTCTAAAAAAACACCAGGAAACAAGTTCAGTACAGAGTCTCCTCTTTAGTATGGTGGACAGTATCTCTGCCTGTCATGCAGAAGACTGCGGTTTGATTCCCTGATGGGGAGTTACACCTTGTCACCTTTTGCCTTTTGTGGGCTCTTCTTTTTGGAAAGCAGGCCAAGCAGCCTTGTTTCCAAGTAGGAACCTCAAACGGATCAGGCGAATATCACAACTCCAGTTCTCCACAACTGAAACTGTTGCTCATGTACCGTCAATCAGCAGGACCAGCAACTCGCCTCACTCGGTTGAATTACATTTAACTGTAGTGACCTGAAAGAGTCAAACATAACAAATCTTGAAACATTTTAACCTTCCAGAAAACACAAAATGAACAGGAAAGTATTTAAAATTACAAAAATATATCAACAAAACATGAATATGGATAATAATTTGGCAACCCATTAGAGTATGAACTCAAATTTTTAACATGGATTTTTTTTAACATTGAAATCCAACACGAAAAAAACATCTTAAAATTTTTTGTGCAATAAATATTCACCCTAAAAAATATCCGTTTGAAAAAATTCACCGTAACACGAAGAGCTCTAATTTCTGGACAATGTGAAAATAAATTCCATTCAAGTTCAGTTTTAATAACTTAAATATTTCTCAAGGTAACCATTCAAGGTATATCCGATCATCCATTTTCTGAGCTGCTTATCCTCGCAAGGGTTGTGGGAATATTGCTGGAGCGAATTCTAGCAATCTTCAGGGAGGAGTCAGCGTACACTCTGAACTGGTTGCCAGCCAATCACAGGGCGCATAGACGCAAACAACCACTCACAAACACGTGCAGGGGCAATTTAGTGTTTTTCGGACATGGGAGGAAACGGCACAATTTGGAGAAAGCCAACGTAGGCACGGGGAGAACATGATGACTTGACACAGCGGGTACTGGGATTTGAACTCGCTCCCCTCGGAACTGTCAAGGCCAACGCACGACAAGTGCACCACTCTTCTTCCCTTATTTGGTCCATATTATCTCAAATATTGTGGTGATTGTTGTAATACTTTCAGAGGTTGAAGTTGTCAAGAGTCCAGAGAAAATTTTGGTGCTGATTGTTGATAGTTTTGGGGTTCATGCATGAGGCCTGCAAAATGTGGCACTTGCCCACCGTGTTAATATGATTTTAATGATGACAGTCATATAAATAGATTTTTCCCCATGTTAAATAAATGATTTACATCATTTTTGCATACTAGCTGTTGTTCATGTGGTGCAATGATATATGTCACCAATGTATGATATAATAACAAATTAAACAAAACCGCGTTTGGTAACTCAAGTAAGCTGTTTTCTTTTTTTAATTTCAAGAAAAAATATTGAGCAAAACAAAAATCAAAGCAAAAAAGTTTTTTAAATATGGACCATGAAGACCTATACTTTTCACATTATGGATTTTGTCCAATGTTTTAGTGATAGCAACATCAAATGAGCAAATAATTGATTGAAATGAGACTGGAATTTGGGGTAGTAGACTGCCAAGTGTATTTGTGATCTTTAATAAATCCATCCATTCATCCATTTTCTTCACCGCTTATCCACAAGGGTCGTGGGGAGTGCTGGAGCCTATCGCAGCTGTGAACAGGCAGGAGGCGGGGTACACCCTGAACTGGTTGCCAGCCAATCCCAGGGCACATTGAAACAAACAGACACACTCACAATCACACCGAGGAGCATTTTAGAGTGTCCAATTAATATTACATGTTTTTGGAATATGGGAGGAAACCGGAGTCCCCAGAGAAAATCCACGCAGGCAGGGAGAGAACATGCAAACTACACACAGGCGGGTCCGGGATCGGACCCGGGTCCTCAGAACTGTGAGGCCAATGTTTTACCAACTGATCCACCATGCCAGCAATCTTAATAAATAACAAATGAATAAGCAATAAATAAAGTATGACTCAATTTGCTTGTACAGGATATCAAATCCATTCCCCCCATTAAAAGAAATGAATGTCTTTCGACCATTGAGAATCTTTTATTAACAAAATGCTCTCGACTTCAAGCAAATGTGGCCCGAGCCAAATGGCCAAAGTGGAAAACTGCAAAGCTGAGGGACTGTAGAGGATCATGAGCAGCTCCAGTATCAGATCGTGATGCCATGATGTCACACTCTCCTCACTGATGACGACATGATAAAAAGTCCAAACATGATACAACATGTCACACTAACTTCAAATTTTCTCTGTGAGGGAAAAGTTTTAAAAAATAGCAAATGAAATGAGAAGACTTCCTGAAGAGAAACCTTTTCCCTGCTCAGTTTGTGGTTAGATTCTCTCCTCCAGGTAGTTGTGATAAACACAACACGGGGTGTGTGGCACACACACACACACTCACATACAGAAGAGACTTGTTTCACATATAGTTTTCTAGTATTTGTTTGTGCATCATTCTGTGTTGTGTATTGCTTTGTTTTGTTTTTTTAATAAGGCTGGATTGTCAAATTGTCCCTTATCATCTTGTCGAGATCGTGCCTTGTATCGACTCTAGATCGTCTTTGAATCAATTTGTATCGTCTTATACCATCAGATTTGCTTGGTTGAAGGCAGGGAGCGTGATGGCGAACCCAATAACTCATCCACAAAGCCAAGACTCCATGAAGCACAGAGATGCAGAACCTCCAAAGTTTTGTTCAGAAACTGCATGAATTCAGGGTTTTGATCATCTCATGTGCAAAAAAAAATCTCCCCTCAAAAATAGGAGAAAATTGCTCACTGACTTGTAAGACAAATTCTGTGCAAACTTTTTTGACACTGATTCACCGGTCGGGCATGTCAGTGACTTGTATTGCCAATTATATACCCGACTGTTGAGCTTACACCTCTACAGACATCTCTTGTCAAAGGCGCTGTGGCGCAACGGTAGCGCATCTGACTCCAGATCAGAAGGTTATGTGTTCAAGTCACATCAGGGTCATTTCTTTGGCATTCTGATGGATATCAAAGGTTCTCCTTTCAATTCACATCCCATTCCACTAGAAAAAACATTACATGGGTTTGGAGCTGACTCCTCGAGCATTTCTATGACTTTTGGTTTTGTCAGGAATGTTTCATTTGTCACTGAGGTGTAAACTTGAAGTTATTGGGTGAAAATCCAAATGTCCACTTCTTCCAAGTTTTTCGTCATTCAAAATTTCACCGTTGATGTTTGTATTCATGAAGCAACTGCTGAAAATAGCTGAGAAACATGACCATTGCTCAGTCTTCACCACTTTGAGTGTGTTTACCATGGTCACTACTGACATAATTTTCACTTTCACCAATATTCGTCTGTAACGGAAACGACCCCATCGTGAACGAAGAAACTTGAGGGTCCGACTTGCACCACAGAAGTGACTTTTCAATAGCTTAGTCCAGGGACCAAGAACAATGGAAGGGTCCTAAAGCAGATCGACAAGAGACGTGAGTGTCAGAAGTAAAACATTACTCACAATCAGGTATTAAACTAAAATGATCTCGTGCAGCGGGTAGGCACAAATCCTTTGATCCTCACAGATCTCAATCATACACAATTCACAACTGGAACGAATGATGAATATTGAATTGTCTACAGAACTAAGAGGTTGCAGGAAGATGTGGGGGTATAGCTCAGTGGTAGAGCATTTGACTGCAGATCAAGAGGTCTCCAGTTCAACTCCGAATGCCCCGTTCCTGCTGTTTTGTTCAGAGACTGCATGAATTTTTGGTTTTGATCATCTCATGAGCCAAAAAAAAAGCCTCCCCTCAAAGATGTTAGAAAATTCCCCACTCGTGACTTGAATGACAAATACAGTGCAAGCTTTTTTGACACTGAATCACTGGTCAGGCAAGTCAGAGACTTGTCTTGATTGCCAATTATATCCCCTACTATTGAGTTTATGTAATGGTGTGATCATCGTGTGCTCTAATAGGAACACGATGTGGAAGCGCAGTTTTATTTTGAAAGGCAGCACTTTCTCTGTCATTTATTCTTTTTTGTTCTTTTCAACGTCATTGTGTGTTAAAAATGTTCATTGTAGGGGGAAAATGCCCTTGAATTGTTGGAAGATCTGAGGAACACAGAAAGTAGGCTGCGTGCTTTATTTTGAAGCCATATTTATCGTGTGGTGGGAAGAAATACTTCCTCCTGTTTGTGAGATTCCTGGTGGAAGATACACATTTTGTTCTCTTCATGTTTTCATTGTTTTGTTGTAGAATGTGAATATAAATTAGTTGAAAACGTTTGCAAAGCGGGTGTCGTCACAGAGGCACGGTGTTGAATGTGTTTCATGAATTTCAAACATAAACCCGCTAGCTGGAGAAGTGGAGACGTCGAGGTCCATGTGCATCATTAGTTGGTGGCCAGGTGTTTTGTGCAGTGTGAATGAGTGTCAGCAGAAGCCGCGTGGTGACCATGTTCTTAATGTTGCAGAGTTTTGAGAGTAATTCTGAAGAGAAATCTATGAACATCCATGAATGTGTCTCCTTTATAAAACAGCTATGCCAGTTTATGCAAGTTTTTTCCTATTCTTTTCATCTGTTGCAATGTTAATCAGATGTTATTTGCTTTTCTGATGTATTTCCTCTTTTTTGTGAGACTCCTGAGTGGAAGAGTTTGAGAGTAATTGTGAAGAGAAATCTGTGAACATCTGTGGATCTGTCTCTTTTATAATACAGAAAGAAGATTCAACCAGGTTGAGACCAGCCAACGTGCGTGTCGTCTCATTCATCATCCCAAAAAAATACACAACGCAGAACCGCTACACAGGCATGGGGAGAACATGAAATCTCTCCACAGGTCGGGCTGAGAATGAAACTTGGACCTCGGAACCGTGAGGCAAATGATTTACAGTTGCGGTACCGTGCTGCCCATCAGCTCTCCTTTGGCTTGTTGGTCTTGTGCAATGATTCTCAATTGTTTCCTGTTACAAGATCCCTAGAAAAAAATAAATAAATTCAGAGCCCCCCAGAGTACACCAAAATGTAACATTGTATATAAAACATAATAATGTAATCCTAATAAAACATTAAGGAAGCAACAAAGGAATGAAATGTTGCTCAATTTATAATAAATAATACTGCCAGAGGGCAAACATGCAGTAAAGGGCAGTTGTGTTTACACAATTAAATAAAAACCAGATGAGACTGAGAGTCATTGTTGGTGTAATGGTACACACACACACACACACACCACACACACACACACAACACACACACACACACACACACACACACGCCTAAGTCTGGTGTGGGCAGCATAGGTTTGATTCCTGCTCAGTGATGGTGCCAATTATGTCCCCTGTGACTGACTGGCAACCAGCTCATCGTGTGCGCTGTCTTTTGTGTGGTGTTAGCTGGGATGGGCTCTAGGACTCCTGTGACCGTTGTGGGGATAAGTGGCTAAGAAAATGGATGGATCATTCATACACATAATTGGGAATGCAAAACCGGAGCTACTTTTGTTTTCACACGTGCACACTTTTTCACCCCATGACTACAACGATTATGAATAATAAACCCACAGTGCATTGCACATTTCACATGCCAGTAAAGCGGTTCAGAACCACAGACGAAAAAGAGTTGGCTGGATCTCTGCGTGGGTTTTGTCCGGCAATTCTGGTTTCCTTCCATGCCATGAAACATCAATGGTCGATTAATTTTTTAGTTTTTTTTTTTTTCTTAATTTAAGATGAAGAGTTATCATCATCATCTTCCTTTTTTCCCTTTTAAGTAGTCGCTGATTTATTAATTAAAGATTAAAACACTTCAACCGGGAATGAAAGGCGAGTGTAAATGAAGTGCGCAGTGCTGTACATGAATGGCTTTAACTCTGAAACAGGAAATTAAAGATTATCTAGAAAATATTCAACTAAGTTCCTTAAACGCTGAAACAGAAATGGACACAATTTTCAAATGATCCCACTTTGTTCCCTGCCTGACGATGGCAGTTGAGGGATTGCAGGATGGGACTTGAGAGGTGAGGTTGTGGGTGGGTTGGGGGGGGGGGGGGGGGGTTGAGAAGTGAGGTCTGCAGCCAGACTCTCTCAAGTGCACGAGGACCAGGAAACCGAGAAACAGGAAAGGAAAAGCAAACTGAGCGTCCAGGCAGCTGATTGCCACTAAGATTTTGTTGTTTTTGTGTCCCAACACTAATTCCTCTTGAGTGTTGTTTTGATTGAGTGTTGTTTTGATTTCTGTTTTTCGCTTGAGCTTAAATTTCCAAGGAAAGTCAGACCTGAAAACTTGTTTCCTCTGAATGAGAATAAAACAATAGAGTGTCATGTATTTTTTTTTTGCAGTCAAGATAGTTTCCAGTACAGCAGTTATCTCATTTGTCCTGTCCTTCGTTCCTTCCTTCCTGCCTTGTTTACTTCCTTCTTTTTCTCCTTCATTCATTGCTTCCTCCAATCCTTGTTTTCTTTGTTCCTTCCCTTCCTTGTTCCAATGTTTTTTCCTTCTTATCTTTTTCACTTCATTTTATCCTTGTTTTTCTTCCTCAATACATTCTTTGCTTCATTTTTTGTGTTCCCTCCTTCATTTCTTCCTTCTGACAACAGCTCTCTTACAAGCAAGCAACAAAACACTGCCTGTTTCCACCCGGTCTCGAACCAGGGTCCTTTTGCGTGTAAGGCAAACATGATAACCACTACACTATGGAAACAACTGCACTGGGTATAGAACTCACTGACTGATGTTATATCTCCAGTCCACTCTCACACCATCACAAAATCACATGACTTTTGTTTACGTCACCATATTGCCAGTCATTCAAAGCATTGTTCAATGCTAAGTGCGTTGAGTCGAAACAAAAATATGAAGGTACATGGAAACATTAGAGACACTTGGCATAGAGAATACATATTTAATGCTGAAATTGATGTTTTCGCCAAAAAAAAAGATGAATCTACAGAATTGTCAATCTTGATCATCACTTGACTGAACAAGTTTAAGAATTTGCCTGTCACGACCCGGAGACGAACTTGGCCTGTGCCAATGAAAGCATCGCATTCTCGACGATCTGACGAGGCCTTCCCAAAACGGGTCAGTCCTAGATCATGAAATCTTCTCACTGCAGCCAACAACTTTATACAGACAACTTTCGTGGCAGTTTCCACAAATCTGTGATCGCGGAGTGGTTAGTTCTCTGCTTTATTGCCACGCAATCCTTGTTCAATTCCGGATCACAGCAGGTATGGTTCCACTCAGTCGCCTTTTTCGATGCTGTTATTTGACGGGTGGGGGACAGTAAAAATTGTATACATGGGTTTGCAGAAGGTACAGTTTTTACGTATGGTTAGTGGCAGAGTGGATAAAGTGCTTCACCATGGATCAGAAGATTCTAGGTTCAACTCCTGGCTAGCTCGGTTAGTTTTTTGCATGTGCTATCAAAACCAGTTCAGAATTATGTTTTAGGTATGTTCACTTTAAATGTCTTCTTTGAAGGTTAGATCACAAATATATAAAAAATTTTTCTTGATACCCCGAGAACTCCTTTATAAACCACATCTGCCATTCTAAAGTAATTATATAGCAGAGATGCATCAACATGGGAAGAAACGTGCTCAGTTATGGGTGCCTGGCAAGCATTCCAAACTCTGTGCCAATTACTTTAAATCGGCATGTTTTGCAACAGCATTAGATATAAAAGTGTCGTGAGCCAGAGACTGAAACCAGATGCGGTGCCAACTATTTTTTCCTACGGCCATTGGGACCTCCACTGCCAGCAGCAGAACTAAATCTCGCTGCTGCAATGATGCAGCAGTGAAGTAGTCGGGGAAAAAAACACATAGTCCTTTTCAGTACTGTCATCTATACGACGAGTCAAAAGATACATGGCAAGGAATTTGTGTGCGGCATGTTATACAACTATTTTAACAAGGGCAGAACTCTATGTAGGAAGGTTGTGCCGTGTCACGAAAACATATAGGCGTACATAATTTCTCAAAAAATACTCGCACAGCCGGAATGGCATGACTGCATAAAAAGACACTCCTTTGAAATACCTTCACTTGGAGCCAGTGGCCAATCTGTCTGTTTTCCAGCTGCTATTTGGCTCCTATTCTTCATCACGATCAGGTTTGGACAACTCTGTCTTCGCCCTTTACGGACTGTCGTTATGAGTCCATATAGATGATATTTGGATAACATCTGAGAGGTTGTACCGGAACAATCAGACCCTTGTGTCCCTTTAGAGATATCACGGGACCGGCAACGATGGACAACAGTTTGCTGACAAGAAAAAGATAAAAAAGTAGCTGTGTCCACTTGGTTTCAAACCAAGATCTTTTGCATGTGAGGCCAACACGATAACCACTATGGAAACTGCTACTGAACTTATGACCATAGACAAACGAGGACTAATTGACAAAGATAGATAAAAATAATAATAATGACCGAGTACAAAAGAGACAGCATCACAAATACGATTGACACATCCAGGAGAAACAAGTCATCAGGTTTTCATGAAGACACTTGGAAAGAGAAGAATCATCTTTTTTGTAATGAATATGCATGCATGTGGACAAAACTTGTCTTCTGCATTTAAATCATCAAAGTGAACATGCACACACACACGAAAAACACTGCAGCAGGTGGCAACATAAGCAAGCAGGGAGCAGGTACAGACCTTACCTTTCAGGCCCATCTCATGTCTCAAGTCCCATCTTGCAGACCTTGTTCACCATCAGGGCTGCAACTCAGGAGAATCATCCACCCATCCACTCAGTTCGCATGTTCTCCCCGTGCTTGCGTGGCTTTTTCTGCCGCATCCCACTCTAAATTGCCCCTAGGTGTGATTGTGAGTGTGGCTGTTTGTCTCAAGATCCCCTGTGATTGGCAGGCAACCAGTTCAGAGTGTCCCCTTCCTCCTGCCCGTTGAGAGCTGGAATCAGCTCCAGCACTCTCCGTGACCCTCGTAAGGATAAGCGGCAAAGAAAATGGATGAATGAATGGATGGATGGAGATGGAGAGTCACCACCAACACCTCCAGGAGAAAGAAGTCATCAGGTCTTCATGAGGAAATAGAAGACTCATCTTAGTTTTCATGAACATATATGTATGTACATAAAATTTGTTGTCTGCATTTTACTCATCATAGTGAACAAACACACGAGTCCGTGGAACACACTGGAGCAACAGGGGAGCAGTTCAGGGTATCTATGTCTTGCTCATGGACACAACAGCAGTGAGTTTGGGTGGGGTCTTCAGCCTACTGTTGTTTTCCACATGGTGGCAGTCCAGCTAAACCATTGGTCCAGGCCCATTAATTTGGGTCGATGTGAAAAGTTGAAATCACCAAAAACATTGTCAATTAGTGTTTGGGAAAAAAAAATCATTGATGAAAACCTTGGCAAACATCTGCCCACATGCTGAGTTTGTATGTTTTCTTTCTCTCTTTCTTGGTCCTATTGCACTCGGCAGAGTCTGGCTGCAAACCTCACCTCTTAGGGGCCCCACCTCACATCTCAAGTCCCATCCTGCAGCTCTCAACCGCCACCGTCAGGCAGGGAACGAAGTAGAATAATTTTGTGTAATATTTGTCCTTCCACAAAAACCATATCAAAAACAAAAATTATTTCTCTCCCCATCTTTTTCCAATGTTATCCGTTTTTGAAAAAGCTCCATCAAGCCACAAGGACGGCTAACCCTAACCCTAACCCCCTCCTGGTCTGATTCTATGATTCTAAAAACATTGTCAAGTGTAAACTCTCGTGGCTTGTTGGTCTAGGGGTATAATTCTCGCTTTGGGTGCGAGATGTCCCGGGTTCAATTCCCGGATGAACCTGTAAAAAAGTTCTTCCTTGACAGTTTCTTGTTAGTGCATGGTCTATATATTCATTCAACCCCCATGCCACTGGTCAAACATGACAGAGTACTTCAAAAGTACTATTTGGGGAAGGAAAAAACTAAAAAGTCTGGCCACTGCTGCATGTATAATCTCTACACTGAAACCAACTCCTCACAAAAGCATCAAATCTCCACGGTCCATATAATGGGACTGTTATTGTTGGCATCAACACCATGCTCCTCCCGACACATCAACTTCCGCCTGCGTGCATTCTGGCTCAAAAGCTTGTACATGGTTATTTTTGTTTTGTTTGCTCAATGGCAGGAGTAGTAATAGTTCGGCGCATCATCGACTCGCTGTTACACTTGCTTTGTTGGCTCTGAGCACACAACACTTCCTGGTTACTATTTACGGCGATCCGCGTGTGCAGAGCCCCCCCACCCCAAATCCCCACGCTGCCACCGTCGGTTGTTCGCGAGAGGCTGACAGCTTGAAAAGTAAAATTTGGGGGAAAAATGTCTGGCCATGCTTGCTGTAAAATCTCTATATCGAAACCAACTCCTCAGAAAAGCATCAAATCGCCGTGGTCCATATAATAGTACTGTTATTGTTTGTCCTTAGTGCCACGCCCCCTCTATAACAAGTCAAGTGTTGGATGTGTGTATTCGGAATCAAGCGCACAGGCTTGAACATTGTCCATCGTGCTATTTTTGTTTTGTTTGTTTGTAATTAATTTTTCACAAAAATCGGCCACAAAATGCCAGCTAGTGGACGTTCTCTGTTCGGTGAAATGTATCAGCTAGCAATGGGGGGACAGAACAGGAAGCACTGCAGGTGTGGCAAACATTGATTGGCTGTCAGTTTTCCAGCCAGGCTCATTGGAATGTCTGAGCGAGAGAGGAATTTCGATAATACTTTTCCAATTTAGAGATGTTTCTCAGGGAAATCTGCGGATAACTCTGGCATTAAAAGAAACACTGAACCCTCATCTACTAACTTTTAATGTTTGCTCCCATTCCTATTAGTCTCGACAAAGTCTTCCTTATTCAGGACATTAACAAGCGTTGATGGCATTTTCCAAAGTTGACAAACACATTCCACAAGCTTCCATGATGGTGCATCTCAATAAATGATAAATAAATTCCCGGGAAATCAGTGTAAGAGTCTCCTCGTTAGTATAGTGGACAGTATCTCCGCCTGTCACGCAAAGACTGGGGTTCGATTCCCTGACAGGGAGATAGTTAATGTTATCCTTTGCTTCTCGTCAGGCTCTTCTTTGCGGAAAGCAAGCTGAGCAGCTTTGTTACCAAACAGGGACCTCACGTGGATCAAAAGAATATCACAACACCACTTCTACAGAACTGAAATTGTTGCTCATGTGTCGTTTGTTAGTAGGACCAGCAAATTGCTTCACTCGCCGAATTTGCGTCCGGGACGACAGTCGCCTGAAAGCGCAAAACGTAACAAATCGCAAAACATTTTAACCTTCCAGAAAACACACATTAAACAAGAAAATAATTTAAATTACAAGAACAACACGAAAAAAGCTCGCTGAGGTATTTCTACATACCTGTGTTTGGTGGGTGACAGACGAAATGACGCCGCCCTCCAAGGCTGTAACGCTTTTTGGGATGAGAGTGGCTGGAGGGACAAAGTGGCTCGTTGGTCTCGAGTTATGATTCTCGCATTGGATGTGAGAGGTCCTGGGTTCAACTCCCGGACGATCCCTGCTATGCAGTCTGTAGTGGCTCAGTGTGCTCTAAAAACTTACCTTGTGGTCTTTCTCAAGGTAGCCTGTGTAGTAAGTAATGGGTTCTTTTTTGTTTAGGGTGTCATCCAAATGATCATTGAGTTCTGTGGTTATGTGCTTCATTGTTGGTGATGACTTATGAAGTCATCCGCTCTTTTGTGTTGGTTGTTGTTCTTGGGGAACACTTCTTAAGGAGAGCAGGACTGAAATTCCCGACAAGCTCTCTTTGGAAATGTCAACGGCCAGGAATCCTTTGCCACGATCAAACAGTGGCCAGCATGACAAGTGATCATCTTTTTCATTTCTGTGGGCCTTGTTCTTGTGGTATGCTTTTCAATTACCTGTGACCTTGAGAAGTCCAGTTTTCAAGTCCCAGAAAAAAACCTTTTGCCCAAATTTCCATTAGCTGATCAGGGTTTCGTCAACTTCACCTTTTTGTTTACCACAAAATGTCAAGGCTTCTTTACAGTCGAGTTCAATCAATCATTTCATATATACACAAAATTATTGGGAAACAAGGCATGCATAACTTTGTGTATTTCGGGACCAGTACTAATTTATAACATTTGCCCACTGGAGGCTTTTTGAATAGAGCTTGTGCACGTGACGTAACAATTTGCATGGCGCCAAATTGCCAGTCAAATCTAGCTGCTCTGCCAATTTTTCTCAAATGGTATGTCATTACTTTTGATACCAAACATTAACATTTAAGAAAAGCTGCTACGATTCTCACTGGCAAACTTGTTTCTGAGCCCATTACTTCAAGAATTTCAAACTGAGGAGGAAAATGGATTCTCAACAGTGTGTTTTCTCATGAGTCATTTGCTTTTACTCTCTAAAGTTTTCCCACACAGAACATTTCCATTGATTTTTATCAGTATGACATCACATTTGGACTTTTTAATCATATCATCATCAGAGTGAGGAGAAAGTGACCTAATGTCATCACTATCTGATCGTGGAGTGAAGAGGCCGTCTGCTTGTGATCATCCACAGTGCCCAAATTTGAAATTTTTCACTTTGGCCTTGTCGCTTGGGTCATTTCTTGTTTTGTTTTGCCAGAATTTTTGTTTTGGGGGATTCCAATGGATAAAAGACATTTTAATTCTTTTTAATGGGGAAAATGGATTTGACGTATAAGCAAATGGAGCCAGCCTCACTGTTGGATGTACATTTTATTCACAATCATAAATACATTTTACCACCAAAAGTAAGATTCCTTCCAATCTGTTTCAAACAATCATTCACTTAATTGATATTGACACCACTAAAGCATTGGGCAAAAAGCATGCATGCTCAAGAAAATTTATATTATCGGGACATTTTGGATCAACAAAGTCAAACATGAAAAAGCATTGTTATAGCTGGTCTGGGAAAAGGAATCTACCATTTTATGAAATGGCAGTAATTGGTCATTTTATACATCATTGCTCTCAGATAGAACCCCCTCACCTTCAAAATTAAAACTTTTCAAGAAATTAAATGAAAAAAACACCTTCTTAAGCTCAGCTTTCTAAACACCACTTTGTAAAGGTTGGTAGTGTTTCATATTTTGTTGCATCGCATGAACAACAGCCCATACCCCAAAATGTTGTTGCCTCACACATTTACTGTGCTTTTTTTGTTTCAAGCAAATTTATGGAATGGGATGATCAGAATGTCATCATAAAAATGAAACAAACACTGCAGGGTAAGGATCCCATCCTTGCAAGCCTCACCCAAGAAAGGTCGTCACCAGTCATCAACAAAATATATGCAGACATTTCCACTCAAGGCAGCTTCATACTCTGAAAAGGAGCCTGGGAACACCCTGAACTGGTTGCCAGCCAATCGCAGGACACACTGAGACAAACAGCCACAGTCACAATGACACCTCGAGACAATTTAGAGTGTCCAATTAATGTTGCATGTCTTGGGAATATGGGAGGAAACTGGAGTGCCAGGAAAGAAAAACCTACACATGCAGGGGAAGAACATGCAAACGCCAAATAGGCGAGACTGGGATTGAACCCTGGTCCTCAGAAATGTGAGACCAACATTTCACAGCGTCGCCCACCGTGCCGCCCAATTCATACGGATTTGTCTTAACTTCCATACTTTTTTAATTTTGTCATGACCATTATTGCGGTTACAGGACAGTTATTGCAGTGTTAATATTTAATTGAAGAATATACCAATGACTCTAATTGTTCATAAATTAGAGTTTCAATGTTTATTTATGAAATAAAATAATAGGATGATGTGGGGAGTGACATGAATCCAAAAGCGGTTGGGATGGTATTCTGGATCAAATATTAATGAATATTTTTAGGAACGCAGTAAAATGTTGAGATGATTCACTTGATTATGATAATGCAGATCAAACCTTTCAGTTTCACTGGTGCTGGCTAAGCATCCTGCAGGGTTTCAGCCTTGTTGCCATGGTGACAGATTTAGAAAGACAACCTTGGCACCCTTCAACAGCCGTGATCGTATAGTGGTTAGTACTCTGCGTTGTGGTCGCAGCAACCCCGGTTCGAATCCGGGTCACGGCAGGGACAAATCTGTGAAGCTGAATTTTTGGTTGATATTTGCATGAATCCCTTTAGAATTACAAAAATAAATGAACTAAAGACAATTATGGAAGTAATTCATTGCCATCACAATACAAATTCAAAATTCTACCATGGAATTTTTTTAACACTGTAATCCAATGTAAAAAATTCAACGTGTGTATGTGTATGTGATTTATTTGTGTGATAGAGGCAAATAAGTATTTGAACACTTGTCTATCAGCTAGAATTCTGACTCTCAAAGACCTGTTAGGCCGCCTTGAAAAGTCCACCTCCACTCCATGTATTATCCTGAATCAGATGCACCTGTGTGAGGTCGTTTGCTGCAGAAAGACATATTTCATGATTCAATTGATGCATCTCTGTATGTAATTACTTTAAAATGGAAGATGCGGTTGATAAAGGAGTTCTTGAGGTATCAAGAAAAAAAATATATATATATTTGTGATTGAACCTTCAAAGAAGACATTTCAGGTGAACATACCGAAAACATCATTCTGAACTGGCTTTGATACCACATGCAAAATACACAACCGAGCTAGCCAGGAGTTGAACCTAGAATCTTGTGCACTGTAGTCAGACACGTTATCCATTGCGCCACTAGACCTTCACAGAACTGCATCTTCTGCAAACGCATGTATACAATTTTCACTGTGCCACACCCGCCAAATAACATCATCGAAAAGGCGACTGAAGGGCTTGATACCTGCT